>NW_024870508.1:48309-100084 GCF_013358625.1 Macadamia integrifolia | reverse complement strand
ACTAACTAATGTTATGGGAGACTTTTTTGAAAAAGGGAAAAAAATTAAATAAAAACATATATACAATGCAGAAAACAAAATGATACAAATGAGAGCAAATAATTAAAGGGAAGTCAAAAATCTTCCAAGCACAGGACTCTAAGGGGGTGTTTGGTTCGGTAAATCTTTGGGATGACATTCTTTAGAATGATAATTCTTAATTTTTGGAGTTGTTTGGTTCCACTAGAATGACCCTATTACAAAGGATGTGTTCTAAATCTGAGTTTACCTCAACACTTAAACTCAGATTTGAGCAACCTTTTTACCACCTAGTATAAAAGGAAAAAGCGAAAAGACGTTCTCTACGGAAGCCAATTTCTCAACCTGCGAGAAACATGTATTAGCCTTAAAGCAACCAAATGATTTTTCAGAAAGAAACATTATTCAGAAGAATGTCTATCAAAAGATTGACATTCATATCTGATACATACACCATTTGATTTCCTAAACCAAACACCCCCTAAGGATCTGATCTTTCAATTGTGGTGTCACGTCAACTATGGAAATGGGAGAGTACAAAAAACACAAAACTGATAAGTCAATAAAAATGGCTAGACCATCTTGTCAAAATATTGTAATTAGCTAGGGAAATCAAAATCGTGAACTAAGGGACTGCAAATCAATCACTTTCCATAATATGGTTCAAATTTCAAACCTTTCAAATACATTATTTTCCAAAATATATCACTTTCCCACTTTCAAATACATTATTTTTCAAAATATATCACTTTCCCACTTTCAAATACATTATTTTCCAAAATATATCACTTTCCCACTTTTGACATTATTCTGAAACACCTACAATTCATTATGAAAATTGATATCTAAGTCTTCCCACTATAATTATTATATTAATTAAATCAATTTCTACCCATAATTTATATTTTTAAATTGATGATGATTTTAAGAAAATGTTAAACTATGGAGTCATAAAAAGTTGTTAGGATTGGTCAGTGATTATTTGAAATCTTTCCGAGTGAAATTTTTTCTCCAAAGTCTATAATTGAAGAGGAAAGACAAAGAGAAAGAAAGTAAAAAACATGTGGCTCAGATTTCCTTCCTTCTCTTGAGTCATGAAAATTAAGGAGGAAAGAAGAGTAGAGTAAGTGGAAAAATTTGCAAATGACTCATAGCGCATATGGTGCAGTTGATTGAAAGTTTGAGAAGAAGGGTGCCGCGTGGGTCCAAGAATTGGAAGAATTTGAAAGCGTATGGTACATATATTCTAATGGGATAGGACCATGTGGGCCCACCATTCAATGAATGTGGATGAATCAATTTTGAATGGTCAAACACGCCTTTGTCCCCGCAATTCATTCAAGACCGAGTTTTCCATCCCTTTCTCTTCACATTGTGGAGAGGCTGCGAGGGACGCCATGTCCAGATTAAGATTTAGATTTCTGGTGGTTTTTTTATTTTCTTTAGCTGATTTTTCATTTTTGAGTCCATGAATGTCCGTTTAAGTTTAATTTTGGGGGGCATGGTCTGGTTTATAATCGGGTCGATCAATATTGGACTTTAATCAGGTGTTTTTAAACGGGCTTAATCGGGCTATGGACATATTTAAGTCTAAACGAACTTTAAACGTGTCTACCATAAACTTATTTTCTTAAGTGGGTTGAAAGTCCAAAAATATGTGACCCAATTCTTTCATAAAGAAGAGTGATATGAGATTATAATTGTTTAAAAAAAAAAAAATTATGACCATTACAACTTACAAAACAAAGGTTAATTAAATCAAATCCTATTACAAAGCAAAAAGTAAGAAAATTTAATTAGTTTGTTATTCGTAGTGGCAAAATAGGAATTTTATGCAATATTAAAGGGGTCGTACTGGGTCAGGCTATAACAAGTCAGTTCAAGTCGGGTTTATAAACCTATTGATTTGGTCGAGCACCCGATAAGCGAGCTACCTACATCGTGAACACCTGTTCAAGCCCGACACGTTTATTAATCAGGCCAATTCAGGTCGGGTCATAAACGTGTCAGGCTTGGTCGAGCCTACCGGTGTGGGCTTAGAATTGACACCCCTACCTAAGATGACTATGAGAGATGAGGAATGACATAGTCTAGGTTTTATCCTAAATATTAACTGTGATAAAGATTATTGAAGGGCAAGGATCCATGTAAACCCCATTTAATTGAGATTTTCCTAATTAACTTCCTTGATAATTTATTTTCTTTTACTTCAATTCATTATCCTATTTATTTTTATCTGAGATTGCAGTAACTTGCCGGTGTTGTGTCTCCTATCTTTATCTCTCCTTTATATTTTTGCACAGATTCATACTATCCATCCCATTAATGTGGGACAAGGTTAAGTTTATTGTAGTTGTCGACAATCATAAGTGTGTTGGGACTTGGAATTAGGGTTAGGGTTAGGGTTAGGGTTAGGGTTAGGCTTGGTGGGGGAAAGCTGGATTGTAGCATCCAACTAAGCAGGTACCAAGTGGATTTTGTGGATAGATCTCAGGTCCATTGCATGGACAATTAAATTGTCGAGATTTATAGAATCATTCAAATTAGAGCATTAAAGGATGGATGATATGGTTTTAGTGGTTGGACTATCGAAAAGGGTCAAGTTCTAAGAATTGTGCTTTAAACTCAAATGCATTGAATGATGCTTTGCACACCTCTAATTCTTTCTGATTCTCTTACCAAGAAAATGAGGTTGACAGTTGAGAGAGAGATCTTTGGATCTACCTTTCAATGTCTTATTCGGAATAAAAATAAGTGGAATGGATTCATGCACGGCTGCGGAAGTCCATTGATGATCCATGTCTTGACCCTTCAAGGGGATAATTTTCCTCATCCAAAGGTCTTGTGTGTGATTGCGCATGATGCATGGTTGCAGATGAAACCTTTTGTCCTACAAAAATAAGAAAAAAATGTATCTTTGAAAAATCATTGGAGGTAAGGGTGTTAATTGGTTTGATTTTGGATCGGTGATTTGAAGTTTAGAAATTAAAACCAAACCATTTCTTAAACGATTTTAATATCCCAAATCAAAACCATTAATAAACAATATTTGCTAAAGGGACTTTTAAAAGGTTTATTAAATGGTTTTCATGGTTTTCATGGTTTTCGAATTTTTTGTCAGCTCAAGTTAGCTTGGGATCCAATTAGGAACGAATCTATTTTTGAAGCCCAATGAAGAATTTTGATGTAGCCAGGCTTTAACCACAACATCTGCACTCAAATTGTGACTTAAGAAATAAAAACGATTTAAAGTAATTGACATTGTTTAAATCAACTATAAAACATTAGAGAGCATATATAAAATGTGAGAACTTTTATTCATCAAAAAAAAAAAAAAAATGCCAAGACTAACCAATTTTTTAATAGTTTAGTATCTATAATCGAATATCATATATTACCCATTCGTGGGTTGCCCAGATGGATAGGGCGAATTGGAGATTGTGTGGATAGGCGTAAGAGAGTTTCCTCTACCAAAGTTGTCATCATTGTATCAAAGCATAGCCACTGACCTCAATTGCAAAGTCTATACTCTCTGGAGGATGTTGAGTTTGTTGGTTTGTCGAAGTAGCCTTCCGTCTGGAAACCCCCCCCCCCCCACACCCCTTTTTTTTTTGAGGCTGTCATCCTAGTTGGCCCATGCGCCCTTGATACGAACTGTCCAAAAAGCTAAACAAAAGTTTGTTGGATTGGGCTTAGATTGGGCTCTTAGGTTTATATGATGCAGACAAGCAAGGTAGGGATTTTCTTGATCACATGACCAAGCAAAGCCCATCAGTCCCAAGAAGGCAAGAGCCCACCCGAAAGATTTAATCCTCTATTACTAACTACTAAGTTCTCTTTTATTAATTAGTGGTAGTCCGTTGTTAAGTTAATAATTAAGTCTATATTTTCAATTCCCTTCTTTTATTTCTTTTATTTTCCCGTTAATTTGTTGGTCATTTGGTTTTGTTAAGGTTCTTTTAGGCCCTGTTTGTTTAGAGGGGAGTTTCGGGTGGGATTGTATGACACATGGGTCCCACATGTTGTTGGGGTGAATTACAAGAATGGAAAAATCGTAGAAAAGTATAACTTTCTCACCCCATGCCTGTTTGGTTGGCTTGGGAAAGTTGAACTTTACCACCCCATGTATATTTGGATATCAGAATTTGTGATTGAAGGAAAAGTTGCTATACTACAATATAATTACAAGAACACTATTATCAAATAACGTCATCACATTAACACCTACTAATGTGGCCTTTATATTTTTGTGGTTACAATAAAATGTGGGATTCACCAATATTAATTAATTAATTTAATTTAGATAATAAAAATTTATTCTACAGAGGCTAATTGTGATGATCCCTCTCATAAAGCTGGCTGCAACACAAACAATCTGATACAATGAATTTAATGGTTGCATCAACAATCCATCAAGGAATAGCAATCATATTGGAGAGATATCTCTACCCAATTCAAATACTAAGTCTAAAACCCATGCTAAAAATTATTTAAAATGAGAAAGAGAAATTCACTTTAATTAGTGAATTTAGTTTTTTCTGGGCAACTCTTGATCCACTGCCCCCTTTCCTTCTTTATTTGGCTAATCTTCATTCATATCTTCAATCTGATGGGTCCTTTTCCTGGTGATTATAAAGATCCATATGCAATTGGGTAAGCATGAAACAATTAAGTATATGAATGTCTCCAAAGAGAGAATCTATGAAGAGACATTTTAGTAACCACAGTAAAGCTTACAAAAATCAAGAATCCAGATCTCTAGGTAGAACTTCCAAAATGGAGAGCATAAAGTCCATCCATAATTTGTCCAAAAGTTTGAGAATATTATATCATTAGTCTGTAGGAAACCATTAAAAAAATATACATCCCACTCAAACATTCTATTCTAAAACAATTAAACAGAAATAAGTTCTTCAACCTAAAGTCAGAGCTCTAACTACATAGTTTTAAACTAACATATGCGTAAAGAGCTCACAAACAGGCAAAACACGATATCCATAATCTGAACAACCTTCTACCCATTGGGGTCTTGTGAATGCCAATGCCTCCAAAGAAAGTCTACCCTGTGTGAGACATCATATGACATAAATATATTAGCTTGCACTGGATTTGCACTCAAGTATTCAAAAGACCTACTAGTCATAACATCATAAATATCAAGGATCTCTCGTATGGCATGGATGATAGGTGTCAAATCCATCTGATAAGGGATGGGTTGCTTGGGGGGTTCTTGAAGTGCAGTTGCCAAATCCTTGATGCTTTCAGTAATGGTGGCTAGTTGATCAAAATCAACACTTTGTTTCTAGGGGGTGCTTCTTCTTCCTCCTCGTCATAGTCACATTCATCCAATATGACAAGTATGGCAGCGATAGCAGCCATACAACTAGCTGTTGCTGTTGTTCTTCTCCGTTGTTGATACACAATAACATCCATATTCCACTTCTGAAGGAACAAACATTGAACTCAAAACTATTGAAGTAACGACATTTAATTGGACATTTCATTCTTTTAGTATTGATGTCAAAAGTATGTAAACCTATTTGGCATAAAATCTTCAATACCCAACAACATTTTGCATATCAATGACTTGGATGAGATCTGAAAATTGCAGACTATATAGAAAAAGAGAAGAAAATTCTGTTGAGATTTGTTTTAGTACGATTTTATGGATTATCACTATCCACATGCATGGATTAAAGCCCAATTAAATTTGCAATTCAGCAAGATTTAATTTGTGCCATTATTTAAAAATGCATTTTATATTTAATAGAAAATAAATATGAAAATGTAAAAAATAATTAAATAAAGGCAAAATGGTCACGGTATGTGCAGAAAAATAGGAATGCGGAACGTTCGGAGATCGATGAATGTTCACGTATGTGATATGATTGACACGTGTTAAATATGTTAATCCTGCTAACAGAGTTGTAAACAGTTACAATTTTTTTTAATATTATTAATATTTAAATAAATAAATAATAAAAATCCCAATATAAGCGGACTCCTCCTTTCATTCCGCTTATAAATCTCGATCCTCTCTTTCTGTCTCTCCTTGCTTCTTCTTCAAAGTTGTTCCTTCTTTCTTTTTCCTTTTTCACCGCTCTCCAGTCTAGTTGAAGTTTTGTTTACCAATTTCAGTGAAGATTTGCATCCATGGTAAATTCTCATAGGTTAATAATATCTACCCAATAAGTAATAATAAAATCCTAGATATTCAACGGCTTTGTTTACTTTATAAATTCAAATTTGTCTTTTGGCATACATGCAAACTTTACTGTCCAAATCCCTTCCCTGATGATTAATAAGTAAACATGATATTTAGATATGTGTGGCCAAGTCTCTCATATGCTCAGTGCCTAAAAATAGTTATGTTGATTTTTTTCCTATCTCATCCTATTTTGAGAGAGAGAGAGAGAGAGAGATGATGATGATGATGGCGACTGTAGAAAGAATGAACAACGTTGAAGAAAAGCAAGGGGAGAGAGAGAGAGAGAGAGAATTGAGATTTTCCAACAAAATCGAAGAAGGAGTCCGCTTATATTGGATTTTTATTTTTTATTTATTTATTTATATAAAAAAATATTAAACAAGTTAAGTAACCACATCCGTCATCTCTCCACCCTAAAAACTAGGAATCAATTACAATATAAAAAACTAATAGATGGTTTAGATTAATCTAAACTTAAATGGACGGTTAATATTAAAAGAAAGTGAAAATTAGATTGCAATACGTACGTCCTGTTACCACTCGCCCTTAAATAAAAGAGATGAGTAATTTAATGACTTGAAGTGAAAAAGAATACCCCCAATTCCCCAACCAATAACACCAAAGATGTAAGAAATAAAAATAGAAAAAAAAAAGTAGTGGGTTCTCTTAAAAGAATCAATAACTGAATGAAAATAAGAAAAGAATGAAGTAACCACCAAACCAAAGATCACAATGACATTCCCTGCAACATAGGATTCCAGTGAACAAACAAATTTTAGGTGAGGAGAACACATTGGGTCAAATGATGAGTAATCAGGGATACCTTTGTTTCTGTGTTCATTAACCCCAGACCCTATTGCTTATAAGTCCAACTGCTATAAACATGAAGTCATGAATTGCATCTATCATCTAGCCATTAACCCCTATATTTTCAATTATACACCAAATGCAACCATGACTTTATTCGTATAGAACACTAATGACAATTCCCTCTAAACCCTACCTATCAAGATCATCAATTCAATACACTTTTTCTTACCCCTATATAGGAACCTTTTCTGTCCTATATAACTCATGAGGTGAACAAGGATGTAGTTGCAAAGTTACTTAGCATTTGGCTATTTTAACAATTTATGAAGAGAATGATTGAGGAGAAGTATGAGATATCACACTTGAAAGGAGGAAGTAATCAGAATAGAAGTGAGAAGAAATAGAAGCTCTTGGTTGGTTCTGTCAACAGGCTAACATTTATGCAGAGCACCACACAACCTGAAAAAAAAAGTAACAAATCTTCAAAAAACTACAAATCACTTTTTGAGGTTGTCAAAAGGTAGGGGTTCCTCTTATATAGAATTAACTTTTGGACCAACATAACTCAAAGAAGGAATCCTAATTACTCTGAGACTAAATTTAACTTTCAGACTCAATAGAACAGTTAACCTGTCACCCACCATAGAAAGGTCCTAAAGCGAGATGTATGGCAGTCCAGGAAATAAAATGAGAGAAAACCACTGCATATATAAGATTTTCCAGAAAAAAATTTTGTGTTTGCCCCTCCGATATGGGCATATGTCCGACTGATTTGACAAACCCATCTTCTTTGTGACAAATAGATGATACAACTACCTTCCCTTAAAAAAAAAAAAAAAAAAAAAAATGATACAACAACAGCAGAACAGAGCCGCTAATAAAACCTAAGAGAAACATAAATCTCATCTCATACGAATCAAACAAGAAAATGATTAGAAATATAATCAGAATAGATACTAATTAATAGAAAGGGGAAAAAAAAAACAGAAGTAGGAGATGGCACCGAGCTAAAGATGATCGGAATCGGCGATGAAGAAAGATTCTGGTCTTTCTTGATTTGTTGTTTCTCTGGTTTTTTTCCTCTTTCAGTCTCTCAATTTCTGTTATTTGGAAAAGAAGGAGAATGAGCTGAATGAAAACCCTTCGATTCTTCTCAAGAAATGAAAACCCTTCTTTCTAGGTATTACCTACAAACGAGTTGAGGAAGAAGACACAGAGCTGAAGAGAAGATCGTAGCCTTACCTCTACTGGGAGAGAATAAACTAAGTTGAGGAAGAAGCCACAGAGCTGGAGAGATTGCCTTCGTTCGTCTTTCTTCCACCAGATCGCTTCCTTCATCTTTCCCACAACAGTCACACCAAATCGGTGGGACTTTGAAAGGGAAGAAATGGAAGAAACACGTCTCTGACAGGAAACCCTAACCATCTGACAATTATTCCATAGCTCTCCCACTCCTTTCATCCAAACAAACCTATTTTACACTATTTTGTGAGAAAGTTGTCAGAAATACCACCCCATTGATCCCAACCACCAAGCCCCTCTAAACAAACGGGCCCTTAGGGATTTTTTTTTTTTTCAAAGATCAGACGAGCTGGATTGACTGATCGATCAAATCGTCACCCCTCTTGGAACCTTGCTCTAACCCAGCTACTAGGGATCCGGATCCTCTCCATAGAGCCCATGGACCATAGAGTGATCTTCGTGTGCCCGGGTCCTCCCAGCCATGGGATCACTCTATGGAGAGGAATCCTATCCTGTTGTGCCAAAGAATTTTTTCCCTAAAGATCAGTGAAATGTGTGTTAATGATAAGGGAATTGTTTCCTGTGGGGGAGCTTGGCCTTTGTGCATGTGCGAGGTCAATGGTAGCATGCAAAGAAGCATGAACATGGGTGTCACTTTGCTTTTCATGAGGGTGCGGTGATCATTTTGCACCATATGTGTTTAATCACAGGGGCAACGCTCCACCATAAAAACCAATTTTTCTAACAATAAAAAGGAAGAAAGAATGTTATCCAGTAGCATATATCGACGTTAAGATACAATGGGTACGAAAAGTCCATGCTGCCCCACATTGAAAATGTTCACATGTGTCCTCCCCTTGACCACAGACACTAGTGTTTACATGTGCCATCAGGTAATGTTCTCTTAACAAAAAAATAAAATAAAAATGATTGAGTACGTTAATTAATTGTGTCAACTCTGCCCTTGCTTCATGCCTAACAATCCAATTTTACCTATATTCCAAGGGGGAGGGGGGGAGGGACAGTTTGGCTGACCACGTTGCAAGGAAGGGCAGGTCGTCGACGTGTAAGACCATCTGACTTGTTTTCAGTCCATGGTTTCTAGATGGTTGTAATTAGAAATTCATGTGTTCTACACGTTTTTATTAGTAAAATTTTGGTTACTTAAAAAAAAATCTTTTGCAAGGTTGAATTAAATATGAATGAAAAAAAAAAATTTATTCAGACTCTACAAAATTAACAATTAGCAAATGGGGCTCAATATTTATTTGACATAATCATATTGTTGAATTTTCAAATGGGGGGGGGGGTTTAGTTTGGCTGACCACATTGCAAGGAAGGGTAGGTCCTCGATGTGTAAGACCATCTGACCTGTTTTCAGTCTATGGTTTCAAGATGGTTGTAATTTGAAATTCATGTGTTCTATACGTTTTTATAAGTAAAACTTTGTTTACCTAAAAAAAATAAAAAATCTTTTGCATGGTTGAATTAAATATGAAGGAAAAAAAATATTAAAATCATACTCTACAAAATTAATAATTAGCAAATGGGGCTCAATATTTATTTGACATAATCATTTGTTGAATTTTCAAATAATGACAAAAATAAATGTAAATAATATCAAGGCCAATCTGGATTGGATTCGATCAATCCGCATTAGCATTTATCAATCCGTCCTATTTGGTTCGTCAAATCTTAATACAAAATTTACGGCTAGGATGTATTTTGGCCGATTTAGATCAATTTGTAATGAAAATCATGAATAATTGTAATGCTGGAACAGGTAGGAATGTTTGATTTTCTACCATATGATGTTATGTATTTATGCTTAAGATTCACTATTTGGATGTGAAAATAGTGAGGTCGATAAGAAATTCCATTGGCATTGTAACTGTTATAATAAGGTCCACATGTGGTCGGTAGTCATCTAGATGGGATCGACAGGGGGTCCACATGATCAAATTAGGGGAGAGAATGTCTATGTAAACCCCACTATTTAATATGTGACAAGGATATAAAGGAATCTATATAAAGGCAATGTAGAAATCTTTTTCACAATCTTCTAAAAAAAAAAATTAATAAGAGAATTTCTCTTCATGCATTACAAAGGAAGTATTCCTTCATTGTGGGCGTTAATAGGATGAGGAATTTTCAAACTTTTATTCTGTAGAGATAGTATTAATAATTGTTTGATCATGAGTTTTCCTTCACTTATAATAGAGGAAAATTTTCTCTAAAAAAAAAAATACATAAAAAATAGTTGCTAGATAAAATGTGAATAGGAAAAGACTGAGTAAGTCTACTCTTTCCAAAATGCTATATGAATTTGGATGGTTACAAATCCATTTAATATCATTACCCTCTAAAGAATTATCCTCTAAAGATTCTTTTCTTTCATAATGAAAAAATGGTGCTCTGTGATAGTGATCATAGCCCCAGGACAAGTCCTCGTATGACAAGTAATGCTTCTGCATAAATATTCAATTCGCCATTACCATCAAAACACAACAAATATTGGTCTTTTTTTCCAACGACTCTAGAGACTTTTGCGTTGGTTTCTTCCATTTTCATTATTTTTCTTTCTTTGTTTTCCTTGTGGTTATAAATTTCTCCCCAAAATTGAGAATAACAAATTCCAGAACCAACGTGTGGAAGGCTGTAAACCTCATTTGTACCTATCATGATGGTCCCCAACGTAGTTTTGCAATATCTTTTGTCATTTCTTAGATTTTTTATACTTCCTAAAAATGTATTTTTATAAGGGAAAATTGTATTGTAAGTAATGTGGGCGCATAAAAAGTCATCATTTTACTATTTTCCCTTTTCATATAATATGTTTTTCTTCTTCTTTTTTTGCTTTTTTTTTTTTTTTTTTTGTGAAACTATAATATATTTTTTTTCGGTAATAGAAAATTCTATCATTTTACATATATACTTGAAAAATATGTAACTTTTAATCATGACATAATATCAAGTCACTTTTAAATTATTTGTAAACTCTTTTTTCTCACTATGAGTTCAAACAAGATATTACAAGATATTACTGGACGAATCACAAAAACTGAAAAGGACCCCTCACTTTCGGCATTGCCATCAACAAGAAAGACACAAATTAACTAGCTAATAAAAAGTCACAAAAATCAACACCCTAAATTTTACCTAGAAATTCAAAAATTGTCTATATTGGCCATGGTATTCAACACGTCTACTTGAAAAATATGCAACTTTTAATAATGACATAATATCAAGTCACTTTAAATTATTTGGATAAGCATTCTTTAATTATTGTATTAAATAAATTTTGGAAATAAGATAATGGGCAATTATAAAAATACTACAATTAACTTCTCACTTCACCATTTTGGTGACAACAAGATGCACCTATTTTATAAAAGATTGAGTTTTCGTTCAGCCAGGGTGAAGGGGAATCGCTGACCACAACCCTCAGATGAACAAGAGAGGGTATCGCGCAAGGATTTGGATCCGCTACAACACCCCCTAGTGCAGTAGAGGTACTAGTGAGGAGAGAGGCAAATAGACACAAAATAGGAGAAAAAACCGGTGACAAAAAAGGGAGAGGGAGAGGGAGAGAGAGAGAGAAAGTGACACAAAATCCTCACTAGTACCTCTGCTGCACCAAGGGGGCCTAACTGTAATTGGTTTTTTATTATCTTTGAATTACTATCTATTTTATTTGGACACATAAAAATGATGTTTTTGCATCCAATGTTAAGCCCAACCCTGATATCATAGTAAAAAACATACATAGATGGATTTCTAATCTTAATCTTTACACTGGAAGACTAAATGATAATGTCTTACTCAATACCGATGGTTCGGCCAACTTGGAAAAAAGATCTCCCACCCCTTTTTTGACATATGTTATTTTGGTTTTTGCTGGTGCAACTAATTTTTTGTACTCAGTTTCATGATGGACATATGGAATCTTATCATAGGGTGAGTTTCTGATCTTTAAATCAAATACTACTAACACAACTCAAAGAGAAGCAGTGAAAGTGGAAGGTATTTTGGAAGCAGCTACAGGAAAATGAATTATACATGAAGTTTGGTTCTCAAACAAGGATTTACTTCACCTCATTCCATAACCAACCAAGGAAGTGTGACCTCTTTTGCATTTTGCAACCTTCCACAAGATAGAAGAACTATCAAGGTCTATAACGTTTATTCATATAGGGGAAGAAAGCCACTCAGCTATGAACTTTATTTTTTATTTAACTCGTAAAATGGTAAATGGTAATAGGGAGTATGAACAATATCAAGCTGATGTAAATATTTTAGATATTTAATTCTAATTTCTTTTCATTATCAAATAAATAAAATTGGTAGAGGCTATTATCAACTTCGTCCAATGGAGGGAATTGTTTTGGACTCTAGAATGGTGAATGGTGGTTGAATTCTACAATACAAATAACAACAACAACAAAAAAACTCGGCCTTATCCTAATTAAATGAGGTCAATTACATGGATCCTTACCCTCTAGTAAGCTCAATTCAATGTCATATTAGAAATAAGGCCTAAAATATGCATGTCTTTCTTCACTATTTTTCTTATGGTCATTTTAGGTTTATTCCTAGTTCTTTTAGTTCTTTCAATTTAAATGAAATCTTTTTTTTTTTTTATACTAAAACGTCCCACAACCTTTATTGAACATTACCATACCTTCTCTAAGACTTCCTTCCTCAATAAATATTGAACAAGTTTTTCTTAGATCATGGAATCCATTCCCATTCATCGTGGCCCATCACGAACAAGACAATAGGGGTGGAGAGAGAGAGGCCACATATGGATTATCCCATCGTTCAACCTTCTCGATTAAAAAAAAATAAAAAAAAAACTTTGTCCATAAATATACTTAATTACTTTCTCTCAAAAACCTGATGAAGTTCTAAACTATTGATCTATTAGAGGCTTGGACCCCAATTAGTAAATTTTCACAAAAGTCAGATAATTGTTTTGTTGACCCAACATTACATAAACATAGGAAGAATCCATTCAGACGGTGATACTTACACTTCCGTCCAAACACAGTTTGAAGTTTTGGTATCCGTATTGGTTTTGCCATATTGCCAATTCCGATACAAAAAGTACGGACAAAGGGTGAAAATATACAAAAAAAAAACCCGACATTTTAGTAAAATCAGGATATTTCTATGATAAGAAAGATGTCATATCGTATCAACACCCAATCCGATCCGATACCGTGCACTAAAATCATCCATTGAAATATATTTTTTGTTTTTCAAAAAAAAAAAGAAATATATTTTTTTGTTAGAAAAGTCAGATTTCAAATGATAAAACGTCGTCACTCCTGTGGAAAGTGACGAAGACCTCAGTTTTGACTTCTTTCGTCCTCCCTCTCTCTTTTTCCCTCTCTCTCACTATTATGAAAGAACTCAGAAGATTGTTTTTCTGCCTCTCTGGCTCTGCTTTGAGAGATCCTCTGTACATGCTTGTTGAGAGAGAAAGGGAGAGAGATGGTGAAACCCTGTACTTCAGTTCCAATTCTGATCACTTCTCTGTTCTGTCTTCTCTTCTCCCTTGTCGTTGCAAACATCTCACCTGGAACAACCCTTAGACCCTCCAATTCCAAGACCACCTGGTCATCTCCCAGCAACACTTTTTCTCTGGGTTTCATCACCATCACCTCAACAAACCCACCTTCCTTCGCCGTTGCAATTTCCTACTACGGCATTCCAGTCTGGAAAGCCGGCGGCAATTCCGGCACCGTCAACTCAGATGGGTCCTTTCAATTCCTCCAAAACGGCAATCTCCGTCTCGTCAACGGCAATGGCAACAACATTTGGGAATCTGGCACCGCCAATCGTGGCATTACAACTGCGACACTCGATGATTCAGGTAATCTCTCCCTGAAGAAAGGCTCTGTTTCTGTTTGGTCCACTTTCGATAACCCAACGGACACAATTCTTCCGACCCAGAATTTCACTACTGGAATGGTTCTTCGATCTGGGTTGTACTCTTTTAATCTTCTCAATACGGGAAACCTTACTCTTAAATGGAATAATAGCATAGTTTATTGGAACCCGGCTTTGAATTCTACATATGCGAACTTGACTTCTCCTAGCTTGAGCATCCAAGCTATTGGAACTATGACGCTTAACGATCCCAGGTTTTCATCCCCTGCTATTGTTGCTTATAGTAGTGATTATGGAGAGGGTACTAACGTTCTTAGGTTTCTGAAGTTGGATTCTGATGGGAACTTTAGGATTTACAGCTCTGCTAGGGGTTCTGGCATGGGTGTTGAGAGATGGGCTGCTGTTTCTGATCAATGTATGATTTTTGGGTATTGTGGTAACATGGGTATCTGTCGTTATAAGAAAATGGCCCCTGTTTGTGGTTGCCCATCTGAAAATTTCGTGTTTGTGGATCAGAATGATAGCAGAAAGGGGTGTCAGTGGAAGGTGAAGCTTGAAGATTGCCCTCGTAGTGCCACTATGTTGCAATTGAACCATACCCAGTTCTTGACTTACCCTCCTGAGCTCTCGTCCCAGCTCTTCACTGTTGGGATTTCTGCTTGTTCGGCGAATTGCCTTAACGGGCCCTGCAATGTGTCCACATCCCTAGCTGATGGAACTGGAGAGTGTTACATTAAAGCTTCAAACTTTATTAGTGGGTACATGTCACTGGCACTTCCTAGCACTTCTTTTGTCAAGGTCTGCAGTCCAGTACTTCCAAACTCGCCTCCACTAGAGGGAAAAAGTGGAGGAAGGACATTGAAGTTGCGTCCATGGGTAATTGTGGCTTTATCTGGTGTTACTCTTCTGGGTTTAATCCTTTTAGAGGGTGCATTGTTGTGGTCATGCTGTAGGAAAAGTCCTAATCTGGGGGGATTGTCAACTCAGTATGCACTTCTTGAATATGCTTCTGGTGCACCCGTCCAGTTTTCTTACAAGGAGCTCCAGAACTTGACTAAGGGCTTCAGGGAGAAGCTTGGAGCCGGAGGTTTTGGAGCTGTATACAAAGGGATTCTTTCGAATAGGACGATGGTTGCAGTGAAACAGCTTGAAGGGATTCTTCAAGGAGAGAAGCAGTTCAGGATGGAGGTTACAACTATAAGTAGTACTCACCATTTGAATTTGGCGAGATTGATTGGTTTTTGCTCTGAAGGTCGTCACAGGCTACTAGTTTACGAGTTCATGAAAAATGGGTCCCTTGATAATTTCCTCTTCAGTTCAGAAGAGCCATTAGGAAGATTGTTGGATTGGGAGGCTCGGTTCAAAATAGCACTTGGGACTGCAAGGGGAATGACATACCTCCATGAGGAGTGTCGAGAGTGCATTGTCCATTGTGACATAAAGCCAGAGAATATATTATTGGATGAGAATTACAATGCTAAGATCTCAGATTTCGGCCTTGCGAAACTTATAAATCCAAAGGACCGTAGGTACCGAACCTTGACAACTGTCAGAGGGACTAGGGGATATTTGGCACCAGAGTGGCTAGCCAACCTTCCAATGACTTCCAAGTCTGATGTCTACAGTTATGGTATGGTGTTGTTGGAGATAGTGAGTGGGCGAAGGAATTTCGAAGTCTCAGAAGATACAGGTCACAAGAAATTTTCTTTGTGGGCATATGAAGAATTTGATAGGGGAAATGTGGAGAGTATTGTTGATAAAAGGCTGAATGAACATAGGGTGGACATGGAGCAAGTGATGAAAGCAATTCAGGTTAGTTTCTGGTGCATCCAGGAGCAGCCATCTCAGAGGCCAACAATGGGGAAAGTGCTGCATATGCTAGAAGGGATTAGTGCAATTGAGAAACCACCAGCACCAAAGGCTACTGCAGAAGGGTCTTTTAGTATCACCAACATGAATAATAGCATTTATGTCAGTGCCCCTTCCAGTTTTGCAACTTCAGTCCCAGCTGCCTCCTCATCTTCCTCATTTCAAGACATAGGAGTTTCATCTTTTCTCAGTTAGGAACACTGAAAGAACTTCATCAACCCTACTGCAATCAAATTGAAGCGAGCCCCTAATTTCACATGCTTATCTGTGCAGAAGGATATGAATGTGAGTGTAACAAAGTTTATTTAATTAGCTCATTACTATTGTCTGTTCAGTGTCACATTCATACTTTTGTCTGTTGAAAATGATGGAGTCTGTTTTAAGCACTTCCATGCATGGCATACCACATACAACTTATTAATTTTTGTGCCTCTCCTGCGAAACAGGGTATGAGGCTGCGTACATTTGCCTCTCCTAGACCCTGTAAATGCGAAGGTTTAGTGCAGTTTTTCTTAAGCCCAAAGCTGTGGAAGGCCCAAGCCCATGGAGAGGTTCTTGAGCATAAGGCATGCTCTATGCCCCTCACATTTGATTTTTTTATTAGTTTCTAAAAATAAAATATAATGAATTAAAAATTTGTACGTGAGATGTTGAATGGAGTAGGTTCAAATAACCCTTTCCCTCTCTCTCTCTTCTCCTCTTCCGCCCCCCCCCCCCCAAAAAAAAAAAAAGTTTCTGCGTAGTGTCTGCAAACCCATCTCTGTTCTTGAATTTTCCGCTCTGAGATAGTTGATTTTGATGTTGCCGTTATCATTGGAGTTCAGAAGAAAGTCCAACAGAGGATTAATAAGATTCACGACTAGTTCATCTCTAAACGAGTTGGAATTTAGATTTAAACAAGCACCAGAAAAGGAAACAGATACTTTGATTTCTATCTCCAAACCCCATCTGACGAGGGAATAGTAAATGTTCTTCAAAGATGGCAGAACCAAACCCCACATCTCTTCTTCATCTCTGTTGCAAAGGATATCATTTCCCACCACAATGAGGGTGATTTTGGTCGAAGGAAAGTAGGTCAGAACATGGGTCCTGACCCAGCTTTCTGCCATTGAAACGCTAGAAGAAAACTCATAAAGATGGGTTTCACTCACAGACATAGCAACAGGAATATCCGTGTGACAAAAGCTTCGAAGAACCATGGGAGATGGATCAAGTACGTTCAACGGTTCAATTGATTCTTGACCTGCATCTACAACAAATACAGAGAAATGAAACAAGATTAATTTGAAGCTAGAAAGAAAGCAATCCATCAGGCAAGACGGAGACACATTTGAGAGAGAGAGAGAGAAGAGTAGAGTTTTGAGACTTTGCTTACCGTTAAAACCCAGCAGAAAAATAAGGGAAAGGATGAAAACCACCATCTTCGACGTCTCAGATAGATAAGCGATTTGCTTAGAAAGAGAAGAATGTATAATATAACGACTCTAAAAAGGGCTACTGCATTTGGGTTCTGTGGAGAGAGTAGTCCTCTCGCATCGATGGAATCGAGCTTTGTTATCTTTCACTCTTTTCTTTTCATGTAAATCGAGATTTGAGCCTTGCTTGGCTTGCTGCGCCTAAAATCCGAACATGAACAGAACAATTTTTTGAAGATGAATTGTAAATTTACTCATTTTCCACATTGTTTTGAATCTTTAATTTTGCGGATGCAATGATGTATCGCCTCCAATCTCTGTCCCAACCACCTTATCTCCTCCCAAAAAATCCCTTATGAACGGATCCACCAACACAATAGGGTTGGCAGTAATCATCGGCCACTGCCGACCGGCTGAGGCACCTCAAGATCATTGTGTTACCACCGTCTTCGATCCCCATAGTGGCCTTGACATGAGATATAGAAGGGTTGAATCATTTAGGAGAATAATGGGTTTTCATTAAGGGTTTCTTGGACATTTCACAATTAGGGGGTATTTTGGGCATTATGATAAAAATTCATGTGACTTAACATCAAAAATTGATGATTGGGGCCATTAGATAGAATGTTTTTCATGTAAGGGTGGTGAGTAATATTTTTAAAAAGGTGTGGGGTCAAGTTGATATTTTGCCATAGTTTAAGAAAGGGGAATGATATTTACTCAAAAAAAAAATATATCTCTCACCTCATTTTGGTTTGACTCAATCTTTCAGCCATTAATCTCTCTAGTCTCCTCAGTCCCCCCCCCCTCATTCTCAGTCTCTCTCTTTCTTCGATTCAATTATTTGAGTAATAGGTAATGAGTTTAGAAGAAAAAAAGAGTTAAATATATTATTTTTATCTTTAAAATTTAGAATTTTAATTTTCATATCATTTGTATATTATGTACATATGATATTGATAGATAATATGAAAAAGTCTTAGAAATATTAAAAATCACATCCAAATTTCTTTTCCGCTTTTTATTTTGTAAACAAATAATTCGCAAATCCGAATACGAACCCAAATTTTATTATCACCACTTTTTTGACCGATATTTTGGTCAAATCGTTGAGTTAGTAAAATGAATTATTCTGAATAGTTCTCCATCCTAATAATTCTCGAATTCAAATTAAATTACTATGCGCATGACAAACCAGCATGACAATCCACTTGAGTAATAAAACATCTAACACGCGCACTTGAAAATGTCAATAAGAGTATTCTCGTGTTGGTGTTACCGATTTTAATGGTAGACTTGATCCTAAGTCCTAACTCTTATATTGATTGGATTGCTTCACTTGAAATTTTCTTAAATGGAAAGAAATGATCGATGGAAGAAAGGTTGATTTTGCTACTACAAAACTTAAAAGGTCATACTCAATCAGCCCTACTTTTGAATTTCATAATTTTTCTCCATATTGAAGAACAATCCTTGAGGAATTTAACAATCCGCAACGAATCAGCCTTCAAATAAATGTTATGCATCCATTTAAGCATAAGCCATCCTCCCTTGAACCAATCCGCCAAATCTACTTCATGATCCCAGCCATTTTCATTTCTTCAATTCTTTTGCCACCAAACCCTTACCTTCCAACTTTGGAGTACACACTTTTCCCAAGCAATGTAGCGAATTTTTCCTCTCAAGGTTGGGCAAGCTCTCATCCAACCAACAAATAAAGGACGAGAACCCATCTGGTTCATAACATTATAAAGAAATGTTCAACTCAACGAATCATAAGCTTTTTGAAGATTAATCTTCAACACCATTGCTAGGAAGCAATTTTGATATGATGGATTCTATGGACAATATCTTGACACACTAGGATGTTGTCAAGAATGAGCCGACCATGAATAAAGGTTGATTGATGGTGGTAAACAAGGCCATCAATAAGATTATGTAATGGATGGGCAATGATTTTTAAATGAATTTGTAATCCCAATTACAAAGAGCAATAGTCCAGAAGCTACCAAAATCGGAAGACTTGGGAATTAGACAATGAAATTAGAGTTGACTAACTTCGGATTAGACAAGAAAAACCATTTCACTGTCGCTGCCACATTTTTACCAAGAGCTTCCAATTAGCTTTGAGAAACAAGACATTAAACTCATCTGCCCTGGGAAGTTTTTTGTCTTTAAAGGCGAACACCATTGATTTTATTTTTTTATTCGAGGCCTCAATCATCAACACTCTTTAAAAATCCAAGGAGAGAGAGGACATGCAATCTCCAAATAGAATTGGGAAGGACCAACCCTAGAAGAAAGACATTGTTTCCTTTTCTTATCCAAGGGAAAGAATTAGACATAGAACATGTTGTAATCTAGTAGTCACTGAGAGGGGGTTGAATCAATGAGTTCAATTTTGATCCCCTAAAACTATCCTGATAGCTGACTTGGCAAACTTTGTTGTATTTATCCTTGTTCGCACATAGTGATATGCATACCCAATCTCTCATAGGCACTTCCAAGTGTGCACACGCATTCCACATTCCACGCACTTCAATAACATACAGTGCAAACAACGAACACACTAATACAAGGATTTTATGAGGTTCGGCTATAAGCTTACACCCCCGAAGTAATGCATGTAAATGCTTTGTATCTGCTTACACTACTTTTAGCTACAACTACAATTGAGAGCACCCTTAGTCAATTTTCTAAAACAGCTGAGATGGCACACGCAGTGTCGGTATAATTTGCAACACCCACTGCAAGGAAGCACTCAGCACAAAAATATAGACAATATTGGGGCTTCTATAAATGCCCTACAATCAAGCTCTGCCTAGCATTATATATCCACAACCAGCTAGCATGCATTCATTTCCACTAGGACATACATATAATGTAAATCTAGGGTAAAAGTTACGAAATCTCACAATCGGATGTCAGGGATTAAGGGTGTCAAAAAATCCCGATCAACCCGAACCCTCCCTAACCCACCCCGAGCCCGAACAAGGTCTGGGCTTAGATTTCAGCCCATAGGGTGGGCTAGGGTTGGGCTTGGGTCAAGGTCTCAGCCCAACCCAACATAACTCAACTCATCCCAACCCTGTATATTAAGTATATAATATGCTAGAATTATAAAAGGATACTTATAGAAAAGGTCTGCAAAAAGACTTCTGTTTTCCACAATCTTCATATATATATGAAAACATTGGCCTTTGGCCTCTGCAATGTATCGAGATCAAGCGATCAAGTGACCAATAGTACTAGGTTGGGGTGGGTTGGGCTAAACCAGACCCAATCAAAATCCATTAGTCTAGACACCCAATTTTGTCACCCTCCCCCGGCGACAATACAAGGATGGTGGATGCAAACTCTCACTTCTAATCAACGGAGATGCTTGACAATGGTAATCTACTCTTAATCATCCCCAAACATATCCAAACCCTGATTTACCCAAAAACCCTGAAACCCGATGCGAGAGAAAAGAGGTCCAATTTTGATTTTTCATATGCGAAGGAATCCAGTCAAAGTGATCACACGAATAAATAATACTTGAAAATACGATTCCAACGATATATGGTGCGTCAAAATTGGACTTACGGATCTCCCGTAATCATTCCTGGCACTTCCAAAGATTTTCTGACATTTTCGTATTTTTTCCAAAAATTCCCCCGACAGTCGGGTTTTCTACTAAAAATCCCACTTTTTGAGAAAATATTCTATTTACCAGAAAATATCTTCTCCACTTTCAAAAGCAAGAAAATATCTTATCCACTTTCACAAGCAAGAGAAAATTTTCACCATTTTCAAAAATGTCACATCACACTTTATGTCATGTTATTGGTCTTTACCCACTGAGTAAAAATTAGGTGTCATCACCTCATTGATTAAAATTCTCCCGACAGTCAGGTTTTCTGTTAAAAATCTCACTTTTTGAGAAGATATTTTATTTGTCAGAAAAGACCTTGTCCACTTTTACAAGCAAGAAAACATCTTCATCATTTTCAAAAATGTTACATCACACTTTATGTCATGACGCATCACACTTTATGTCATGTTATTGGTCTTTATCCACTGGGTAAAAATTAGGTGTCATCATCTCATTGATTAAAATTCTCTCGACAGTCGGGTTTTTTACTAAAAATTTTACTTTTTGAGAAAATATTTTATTTGTCAGAAAAGATCTTGTACACTTTCACAAGCAAGAACCTATCTTCATCATTTTTAAAAATATCACATCACACTTTATGTCATGTCACTAGTCTTTACTCGCTGGGTAAAAATTAGGTGTCATCACCTCATTGATTTCAAAAAACTATAAATGTCCCACCTTTTGACTTGTAAAAAGAGACAAAAGGCTCTCTTAAGAGTAACCCCTTTTTGGTAGGAGCTCTTCCCTCTTTCCTCTTCCTTCCCTTCCCCTTTGAGCTTCTTCGGGCCTTTGAAGTGATCTTCGTAAAGATCTGAAGTTTTGCTCGGATCTTCGAAGTGTATTTCGGGGTTTTGAAGAACTTCAATCCCAATTTTAGTTCGATCCATTTTTTTCCAAAAATGAAAAGTTTTTAGTTTTCCCCTTTGAGTGCTTTTGATTTTTTGCCAAAAAAGAAAAGTTTCAAGCTAAAGCCCTGTCCGAGTGCCACCTCAGCCTAGCCTTCCATAATCCATCCCCAACGAAAGCTCTACCCAAGTGCCCCTAAAATATTTTTCAAAAGTAGCAACTTCCAGCGGAAGCTCTGCTCGAGTGCCCCTGGAATTTTTACCAAAAATAGCCAGCCCAACGGAAGCTCTACCCGAGTGCCCCTGGAATCTTTTCAAAAGTAGTTCATCCTTAGCAGAAGTTCTGTCGGAATCAACAGTCAACAAACAAGCCAATCCTAAGTCGGACCTCTGTTCGCAGATAACCACAGTCAACATCTCCTAAAATCGAAAGTTGGAGTTTAAGACCATCTTCCCCCGAGCCAGGAGAATCTATGAGAAAAATCAGCATCAACCAGGGGCCCCACCCCTCTTTGACCCGAAACAGGGGTCAAATTCATGTATAATCTCTCTCCTCATTTAAGCATAATGTAGATATCTAATTAACCTTGATTTAGTGTACATAAATAATTATTTTTATTTAATGTAAATATATTTGATAATATAGCCATGCATGCAAAATAAGAATAAATTATGGAAAATGTTCGTTCTTAAGCATCTCGTAGGAAGACCGGTTGAACCGGATAGAGTGGGTGCCTAACACATTTCCAACTCTATAACCTCACTCTTACCCTAAATCTCTGGACTAGACCAATTTTCGGGCCCTTTTTTCAAGAATCGGGCCCACCCCCCGGGTCCTTAGCCTATAACCCTAGGTGACGGCTCCACACCCTTTTCTGTATGATCTCAATCCCCTGTATTAGACCATCATCAAACCCCATCTTTATGACGAACCTGGTACACCTGCGAAAAAGGCCTCCATGTATTTTTAAGTGGTGATATTGTGGTGCGAGGGCCGCAGAAGCTGAATCCCAGAGACCTTCCTCCTGACGTGGATATCTCTAATCTGAGGCATGCTACCCTCACAATTAGGGCTAGGCTGGGTTAGTCTAAGCCCGACAGGGTTGGGCCTAGGCTGAGATATCCCAGCCCAGCCTAAGGCTGGGTTGAGCTTGGGTTGAGTTAAGAGACCTTAGGGTTGGGTTGGGGTTTTAGAATACCCAGCCCATTGACACCCCTATCTAGGATGATCTGGGAACCTCCAACTTGACCTCTCAAGGTGAACTTAGCTCTTCATGTGTTCACTGACAAGTACAGTACTCACACCTTCTCTTCCATTATCTTCTTGTTCTTCAAAACATCAACCAATCCTTACTTTCTCTCATCTCTTCTCCTTTTTCCTCTCTTGGTTGGGTAGAGGGTGAAATTTGTGAAAAACAACAATTTGAATGAACCCATTTGGTCTTATGGTTAGGGAGATATGACCATTTAAAATTGGAGTAATGAGAAAGCTCCATTTAGAATCTTCATAAGGGCTTAGAAGTTTGTGCTGGCGGCCCAAGCAACGGCGGCTTAATCTAAGTCGTAGCTCTGGTACAAAAAAAGCCTTGACCTTTGGATTGTATAACAGATATTCAACTATAGCTATAGATTTGGAATCTTGATGACATAAGCATAATGCAGGCATGACATAGGGGTTCACGCACACTGACGCAATCGATCATCCCTACATCAGCACCCTTTTGCTGTCAATTTTTGATTGGTTGTTTTTTACGGAATTTAAGGAGGGTTCTCTCCCACTCACCAAAAGGTGAGATATGTATGAACCTTTGGATTGGTCTCTTGATTAATTAGATCCACATGATCTGAGAGATTAGAATCCAAAGCACTTCTGTGATGCACGTGCTACACACGCTAACCCACCAATTTCTCTTAACCAAATAAAGCTCCTCCTCTTCTAATATTTGCATAAAAGCCCTTTCTTTTTTCAAGTTATTCTAAAAATCCCTCCACTCACAGAGAGCAAATTGGCTTTTTCCGTTTTGAAACTTCAAACCGACTTTACAGAAACACAAGTAACTTTTTCATATAGTTTATGATCAAGATGAAACGAAAAGTGTTGGAACCATAAATCGAAGCTCTACAACTTTCTAAAAAATCGATCATTAGACTCAATCATGCAAAAAGATTATAATGCCCATAAACCTTTCAGATGCCACAACTTTCTCATACAAAATCGAAACACAATGAAAACAATTGCGTTGGAAATATTGGATTTTTCTTTCAAGGTTACATGAAGGGCATTTCTTCAAAAAAAATCATCCCGAAAACCTCTATGTTTAATCCCCATGACTGTGAAAAAGAATGGATCTTGGATTTGGAATAGCATTGCGTCTATTCTTACCCTCCTTCAAAAAATGGTTCGATTAAGCTTGGGTTCCTGTTAAATCCTCTTTTTCTAGCTTGATCCATGGATTCTGACCATCCCTGATTATCGGATAACTCTGATTCCCCCTTCACCATGTCTAATTTGTATCATATATTGATATTGTGGTGGTTAACAATGATTTGAACTTGAATTCCACGAACAATCTTATTCTGCCCAATATCATCAGTGAGATCATCAAAATCCCAATCTCTATCCAACCTGAAGCCTAGTGGTGCACCATCTCGAAAGATGGTAGTTTCTCTACCCACATCGTGGCAAATTTCCTATCTACCACTCCTTCTCAGCAGTCAAGAGGTAATGGAAATACTTTTAGTTCTCTCCCTTCTAATTGGTGGAATTTTTTATGGAAACTTCGTATGCACCCAAAATTCAAAAATTTTCTTTGGCGATTTCTATTAAATGGGATCTCAATAAGGGAGATCTTGGGAAAATGGCTAACTATTGGTAAACATACTTGTTTTGTGGTAAAGATACCAAATCAATCTCTCAATTTTTCTTTTTTTGTGACTTTGTTGACAAATTTTGGGTTGCTGGCCCTCTTGGTCTACGACCCAAATGCCTTCATTTGTGTTCCATCATTGATGTGATCAAGCATCTATTCCTCCATGCTAAAATTTCAAAATCGGATCGCAATCGGTGTTAGAGCATAGTATCAATAACAATTTGTTTCTCTAAGGATGCATAGAAACAATATTTTTGCCAAAAAAACTGAACCCAACTTTGAATCTATTCTGCACAATATAAATCATTGGATTTCTGATTTAAAACTGCTTCAATATACTAACTCTGATGCTTTTGTCTACTTAATTACAAATGCTCTAGAAGACATCTTAGGAAGATACTTACCTCTTCCTTTTTTGAATTATCACCTCATAGTTTGTGTAGGTGTTAATAACTTTTTAGAAATAAAATCAAGTTGGGCTTTTGGTATTCTTTTTAAGGAAAAATCCAGGTAATCAAAATGGGAAGTTCAATAACTACAACTCCAGTGGAGATAGAAGCTTTTGCATCCTACAAGGTCTAAGATTGGCAGCTAACAAGGGTTGGACTACCAGTCAAGCTTGGTTCTCATCCAGGAGCTTACTTCAACTTATTCCACAGTCTTCTAACAGCACTTGGCCACTTCTCTCATTTTCTATGCTTTGGGAAAGATACTCTAATTTCAGCCTGATTCCATAAGTGTATAAATGCAAAGACTCTAATCCTGCTATGATGTGTTTATGGGAACTCGCTAACAGTGCTAGTTTAGGAATTTTACATTTCTTTTGTGATTATAATGTAATGATGAATCATTTTCCTTAATAGTTAATTTTTTTCTCATTTAAAAAAACAAAAACAAAACAAAAAAAAAACAAAAACAAAAACAAAAACAAAAACAAAAAACAAAACAAAACAAAAACAGAAAAAAACAAAAACAAAACGACAACAACATATGGCAGGCAATTAGACATGGAATACAGACAACTTTTGTAGTTTTTGGCAAACTTTGTTTACTTTATCTCTTCAAATAACACTAGTTAAATATATATATATATATATATATATATATTCAAGTGACCATGTGATTGGACTCTTGAGTCATGATTATACTGCCACCCCTTATTGACGAGGTCAAAGCTACCATTCCCTTCAACCATCCAATGTTACCAATCCCATAGTCAAGGACTCCTCCCTTACCGTGGTCGACGTAACCAAATGCCACTTGAATGGTTATTTACAACCATATTTGGGGCTCCTTCAGCAGCAACATTACACTTCCTACTACAGATTACATTAATTCCACAGGCTGGAAACATCAAACAGAAAAGGAAAGAAGGGTATTAATCAAACTTTGGTTCATCAATTGCACCAGTTCTAGCGCATCAATCTGTTGAAGGTAAAATAGAAAGCCAGCAATGGATCATCCAATGAAATTGACGAACAATTCTTCCTAGGCAGTAGATAAGAAATTAACACAAGAATAAGGAAAAATCAGAATGAAATGCCTGACCATCCAACCAAAGATGTAACTCTCGCATTTTCTGATCAGTAGTAAATTAGACAGTCAAGAATGAATTGATAAACGGAGCAAGAATTGACACATCAAAATTGAGTAACGTTATGAAATGATTGCAGTTTCAGGTTTATTGACAACGAAAAAAATTATCATTCTACTTTCCACTCAAAACTACATCTTATCATCCCGTGGTAGAGACCTCATTCAGAAATGCACAATCATTCTTTTCGTCTCACACTATAAAGGCAGGGATTAGATCATTACCCAAACCAGTAACTGGACTCATACAACAAAAGAATCAAATGATGTCATGTGCAAGATCAAAGGAAAGTGAAGGCCATCCCCAAAAAATACAGCTAAGTTTGCTACCTGTGCTGCAAAAGATAACCTGCTGTCAGTTGCACAGCTGGTTGGATTCCAGATTGCAGAAAAATGACCACATAAACTTGCCTTGCAAGTATACAAAGACCCCGTAGCTGCAACCATAGAGTTGCTGAGTGGATGAAGAAATCAGATTTGAACTGCCAGTTTCATCTCCCAATATATACAATGATACCATAGGCTTTCAGCAACTACTTCTGTGCTTGCAAGAGCCACCAGCAAGTTGTATTCGATGAAATTGGAAGCTCCCTGAAATTCATCTAAGTGAAATAGTCTTGTCGAAAAATGGTAACAAAATCTGGGGTCAGCTCATCATCATCCTTATGCTTTGATAATTCCCCATAGACTTGCCATGACATTTTTGGTGAAAGTGGTGCATATAAATCTGCAGGTGTCACAATTCAGATATCAAACCATACTTTAGTGTTAGTGTAATAAATAAAAGACTAGGATATATGTAGGTTTCCATCAGATTGTGGAACCGAGGAGTTAAAACTAGCCATTTAAAAAATTAAAAACCTAATTAGGCCTTTCAGAGGGATGAACATTTTTTTTTCTTTTTTGGGTGTGTGCATGTGTCTGTGTGGAGGGGGAAATTAGGGTAAACAAATTACTTACATCTACAACAACAACTCAGCCTTATCCCAACTAGGCTACATGGATCCTTGCCCTCCAATCAGCTGATCAGTTCTATTTGCCGTCATACATGATACAAAGTCTAAGTTATACATGTCTTTCCTCACCACTTCTCCTAAGGTTATTTTAGGTTTGTCCCTAGATCTTTTATTTCCTTCAATCTGAATCAAATCACTCCCCCGTATTGGAGCATTCATAGGCCTCCGTTGAACATGGTTATGCCACATCATATGACTTTCTCATAGCTTATCATGTATCGGAGCTACTCCCAAATCATATCTAGTATGATTATTCCTTACTTTGTCCTTCCTAGTTTAACCACGCATCCATCTCAACATCCTCATGTCCACTACACTGAGTTTATCTAGTATCTACATGATGCTTCTTAACTGCCCAATTTTCTGCACCATAGATCATAGCCAGTCATATAGTTGTCCTATAAAATTACTTGTCATCCATATTGAACAAAACAACCCTACAACAAATGGATTTTGAGAAAATACAATCAACTGTAAGTGGATCAACTCCTCAACATAATCATCATTTTAATCTCAACTCCTAAACTTTAAGCTTACACATCAGCAACTGCAAAAACTTCCTTCGAGCTCATAAGACATCCTTCTAAGTGGAATACAAACATTTAGAATATAACAACATTATCCCATTATATAAATATTGTTCAAGAGATGGAACTTCCGACTTCATCTACATAGTCGTCATAGCGCCAAGGCAAGCTATGGTGGTGACCAGCCACCTAGATGCCTTGGTGAGGCAAAGGCATCCATGGATAATGCCATATGTTATGTCCAAGGCCATATTAGTTCAATTATAGAAACTTGCAAATCATCAGGTTTTGAGTCTGGCCACCTCAAGGGTTGCAGAGACAACACCTTAGCAACTATGTTCATGGAAATGCAAAGATTTCCATCTCCCTTCCCCATGATTAACACAAATGCATCTTTGATGAGATCTCTAAGATATAGTCACACACATGCATTTGCAGTTATTACATACATCCATATAAAGCTTCTGCCCTTTTGCAAGGTGTGCTTGCTGATAGGCATGATTATACATACCTGTAATAGGGGTTGGATCCAGATCTTCGGTACTGCGCAATATAGAGGTCCCAGATAGCACAGTGACAAGTCCACAGAGTTCTGATAGTATACTGCTTGCACTCTGACCAGACCAATCCTACAAAAACAAACAAACAACCTAAATAAAGGGTGGGAGAGGCTGCAGAGGTGAGTGAGAATGTGCATGTGTGTGCGGTGTATATGCATTTTCCAGAATGTAAATCCATACCTTAAACATTATGACACTTGCAAAAATTGTGAGAGAAGTGAACATAGCATAATATATAGGGGAAACAACTGCGGTGTTGAAAGTATCCAATGCCTGCAAACATCCAGACTTGATTGTTAACGGCATAATATTTCATATCCTCTGGATTATGGTTCAAGCAAGTGCAAAATCAAATTGATAGGACAATGTCCGATTGCAATCAGACTATGCACAAGACAATCAACTTAAGAATGACCAAGATGCCAAATTGAGTCAGTAACCTGCAAAACAATCAACTGCTGACCAACATTACTGAATATTACCTAACAGATTTCTATTTCAACACAGAATATGGCCCAGGACAAAGTGTAAGAGTGAATGCCTTCTATATTAAATGTGGCTTTAGAGTGTAGCAGCAGACCAGGATTCATGTAGGTGGTCCCAACAGCTGCAATTAGGGTTTTTTTCTTTATCCAATCGATTTAGGTTTCCTATACAAAAAGATGAACATTGGCCATTGATATGTCGATGAAAATTAATTTTACATTATGTTTGGGAGTATTTAAAGGCAAATTCTCAAGATTATATATGCTTTGGAGTTTTTGAAGATGAAATAAGGGTTCGTTTAGGAATACTGAAAGAAGGGAAGAAGCTAGGTATAAAGGATCAGGAATGAGAAACTTGGATAGAGAAGAGGGTACACCTAGGACTGAGGGAGTTAAGAAGATTGGGGACTAGTGAAAATTATGGAGGGAAGGCGGGCAGGTAAGAATAAATAAATTCCAGTGTAGGTAGGAGTAGATAGAAGGGTTGTGACATAGAGATGCTAAGAGAATGGAAAGTAGCAATGATTTCCTTTCAGACCAAGCTGGCAAGCTTGAGGTACTTGGCAGAAGATTAATCGGAGAAACATCAAGTTGTAGAACTCCAGATTGAGTGCACCTGCCATCATTAGGAGCAGCAAGGGGAGATCAAGTGGCACATGCTTTCAACTCAGTGACAAACTTGAATTCAATTAGTGGAATTTTTTCAGTTTCTGTAATGTTCAGAACTTTTGGTAGAATGAATAGACTAATTTAAATTAGATGAGGCTCCCACTGAGTTCCATGTCATAGAATCGATTCATTGATTACTGAAGGACCAAGGAAAAAAGAAAGTGGTAGGAAGGTGTCTAGTCATATGAGACAATTTGCAGACTCTGTAAATGAGTAGCCAAACTTTCCTCTTTTGTGTGCCAAAAGATAATTTTTCAAAAATAAGTGAATCCAGCACTAATTAAAGTGAGAAATTTTAAAATTCTAATCTGAGTGGGAACTCTAACCAAACGCTGCTCAAACGGCTCTCAACATTCTGTCTGGTCACTTTGCCTTCACTATTTAACTTTATATGCATCAATAAAGTGGAACTCTGCAGTCAGATTTGAAAATAAATGGTTTGACATATGAAATTTTGGGTCCAAAATTGAGGAGTGGTGAAACGAAATAGAAAAAGAAGCAGAGGATGAGTTGGGTTTATGCGAAAAAGCCCAAATGGTCGAAAAGTAGGCCTACGAGGTGCCATTAGGAGACAGGAAATCTAGAAATATCAAGGAAGTTAGACATTTGCTTACAGTATAAAAGAGTAAAATGACAGAGATGACATCAGTAAGGGATCGAGTAAGGAAGAGATAGGCTTGAAGGAGGACTACTTGAAGGCTTCCAAGATTGAGGAGATCTATTGGCATCAACAATATCAGGCATTGTGTCTAAATGAGGTTTACACGAATACAAGGTGCTTTCAAAAGATTGCAAGAACTAGAAGAATCAATCACATCAGCAAGCTAATAGTCAATCGCTAAACCTTAGAGAAGGAAAAAGATTCCAGGGAGGCAATGAAAAGCTACTATAACTGTCTGTACACACTAAAAGCTCTTCATATAGGCCTAATTTGGACAACATCTTCTAAACTAAATATCAGAACAGAGTAGACAACTGGATAAGCTATTCAAGGAGGAAAACATTACAGAAGCAATTAAATCCATTATGGGGGATAACACCTAAGCGAAAACAGGTTAAAGATGGAATCCTATGAAAAGATATCGGCACGTAGTTATGAGTAAGTGATGAACACTTTGAACCTTTTTCATGAGTAGGTGGACTTGGATAGTATTGCTAACTACTATCTAACTATACACAAGAAAGACAGCTGTGAAATTAGGGATTTCACCCTAGTACACAGAGTTGTAGGCTTGTAGCTTATACAAATTATGTAATAAGTGCTGAAAAGATTATCAAAGGGAGTTCAATCTTATATCACGCAAGTAAGGTGCACAAATCAGGGTAGACAAAGCGTGGATAGGATGTCGGTACCAAACATGTTCATCAATGACGAACGCCTATAAAATACATCCCTGGGGAGGTATTGAGAAAGCATAGAGACACCTCAATATTGGTGATCTACTGCAAAAACTAGCAGATGTCTCCATTAAAAATTTGCTTATACTCATGACTGAAATGCATATGGGATTCCAGAAAGTACTTTTGTTTCTTTTGGCATGAACCTCTACAGAGATCTGTGGCCCGAGTTAGAAGGCCTATATGCAGCTCTTGTGACTTGCAGCGAGAATCACAGGCTCACAGGGATGGATCTCCACAACTCCCACAGATTAGAAGAACTCTCAAGACAAGAAACTAAGTGGTTCTTCCTGCTATTTCTCCCTCAAATCTTTTTCTTGTTGTAAGCCATAACTGCAACCAGATTCTTAAAACTGACTACGCCAAAAAGTTTGAGATGTCATCCTTCAGAAACTGGGATTCCATAAAAATTGGACTACATATAGATGCAAAAACCTATAGAAACCAAATTCAGTCATTTTACTCACTTCTTCTTCCAACAGAGCCAACACATTATTTATCTGATTTTCCCCTAATCACAGAGTCTCTTAGCTTCAGTGAACTTCATTCAACTTCAACTGAAAGTCTGAAACCATATATTTTCAATACAAAAATCCAGTAAAAATATTTCAACCCTTCTACCAAAGTTCATGTTACAATAGTAGGGATGTTAGTGTTCCAGATATTCCAGCCAATTACTTTTCAATGTTGAGCTTCTCAATAATATTTGGGTAAAAAGAAAATAAAAATATAAAATATTGAGGTTCTTACATCATTATAGATGGTTATCTTCCCCATTTCAGTCAGACTGTTCGGCATGTGGGTCACTCCTCATACATCATACACCCAATATCTATTGAACTTTTCCCCTTGTATTTCATCCATTAAAACCAAATTGTCCAATGTTGACTTTTAAACCATTCTTCAAAGATTTATATCACCATCCAGAAATCCAGGGCTTAAACTACTAGATGAGTAGATGATGTTGTGGACATTGCCACAAGATTTGAAATTCAGAACACCCACTAAATTTAGCCACATGGCAGATATCATGCATGTAAGATGCGTATGTTATGGTAGGGTCCCCATCATTTTAACCATATGCTTATGTTGGCCAAAACACAGAAGATACTTAACTATCAAAAACATTTTTCTTTTTCCAACTACATCCAATTGACCATATGAATGACATTCCAGTCAGTTAGCAAAAAGTTGCAACATTACTTATTCATAAGTTTCAGTCCAAAATATTTAATCCCATTTAGTTTTTCCCATGCTAGCAGAATAATGTATATCAGGTTTCTTTTAACATAAAATTCTTCAACCAATTTGAACAGAATTTTCAAAGATATTTTCATAAACAACGATGCCATACAATTATAAACACTAAATGCAACAAGTCTAAGAGGACGTACTAACCATGTTTAGATATTTTATCTGAGTAATGAGACATGTTACTGCAACCGTTGCAAATATCCATGTCTGGAAATATGCAAGCTGGTTATTACCCTCCAATGTGAGTTTTATTGCAATGCCTAAAGCTTTTATACTCATCACCTGCAAAAGAAAAAATTTCCTAACTGTAAATATGGGGTCCATGAAAGAACCTAAACAATCAGAATTGGAGATTTGAAGCACATCAACTGAAGCCTTAGGCATTATGAACACTTTTTAATTTAAAAAATAAATAAATAGCAGAGAGAGACACATGATCACAACTGAAAACTTCAATAAGACATGTTTTACATACAAACCGTGTAATAGTCAGGAATAAGCATACAGGTTCATGGCTTCATGGTAAGTTAGTGGGGAGGAAGAGGGAAGAGGTTTCATGCCGGATTGTCCATTGTGAACATAAATAAAATTGTACACATATTTAACTATAAGTCTGAGATTCATATTGTATTATTGTGATTCCTCCAGGCAAAAGACTGTAACAACTTACTGTCAAAGACCCAACTATGGAGCATGTGCCAATGTAAACCAATATGTTACTCTGCCCATAGCGTGGGGCGCAATACAATGTCAGCACTAGCACAACAGCGATTGCTGATGCTGTATACAAAAGAAATGCTGCACAAAACATATCAAACCAATCAAGGGAAAAGCTAGAAACAATAGAAGATTAGTTAGAGTACAAGGATAAGAAATTTATCAAACATACAAGGTTGGGTTGCTAAAACCCAGATTTCTTCTACCGAAGTCAGAGTGATCTCATCAGGTGCGTGAAGAACAATCACTGTGGACCCCACTATGCAAAGAACACACCCCAGAATCCCCATCTTCGTCAGCTTCTCCTCCAGTAAGAAATGTGCAAGAACAGCACTAACCACAAAAGCGAATCATATCAGATTCACTTATTGAGTTTTTCAAATTTTACTAAAAATCAAAAACCAAGAAAGATTCAAGCTTACCTAACAATAATACTCAACGCCCCAAGAGGTGCAACAAGAACAGCAGGAGCAAAAATGTAAGCTATAAAGTTGGCGAATTCTCCAACAACCACTGCCACAATTTTTCCAATCTATACCAATTCAACATTTAATTCACCAACAATTTAAAAGAAATTTACATATCTAAAAGCTTCAATTCAATTTTCCAAACTTACTAGCAACCATTCCCACCCACCATAGCGGCTCTGACAGGTAACCGTATCCACCAACACCTTAAAACCAAGAAAACCCACCAATCACTAAAACCACAAAGAAAACGAAAAATAAAGATTAGAATAACCATTTGCAGACAATTCAAAGCAATGTATTCCACTCACTGGCACGAGGGCCCGAAGCACCGGCTCGCTTCAAACCCAGCTTCTTGATACTGAAGCTCGATCCAATGAAAGCACTAGAGACGACCGCAAGAATAAACCCTTTTAGATTATCGGAGGAAAAAGTAGTTCCTACGTACGCCAACGACGACATTGCCATCGATCATTGGTTCTAAACCAATTGGAAATTTAACACTTCGAAGAGTTCAGGAACAGAGAACTCTGTCGAATCGATGCCAACAAGAGAATTGAAACCCTAGAATAGAGATTTTATTATAAAGATAGAGTGAAAAGAGCAGTAGCTCACAGTCTCAGGCGAGTCTCAGCTATTTTTCTTGGATCAATAGGAAGACAACAAGACAAGAAGTCAAGAAAGTCGTAGAATGAGGGAAAATGCAGCTTCGCTCATGAGTCTTTATACTCTCACCTGCCAGTTCACAAAAAGGTCACGGCCGTTGCGAGATATTAAAATAATTAATTCTCAGCCCAACGAGCTCGACTTGAGGCCCATACCTTTTGTTAGATTTTTCGCATGCTTGGTGGGTCGTCTCCCTTCTTCTCTTATAAATTTCTCCTTTCCCGCCAAAAAGGCTTCTTATATGGTTTTAGATATTGGTTTTGAATTGTTAGCAAAAACGCGTTTAAAACGATGGGGACCATCATACCATTGAGACTTATATTGATTCTTGAATCCTGATCAATCCCATGTCTTTGTAACAATTCGGACTAAGGGTAAGAAGCAGAAGAAAAAAAATTGAAAAAATCTAAGGCAAAACTATTGAATACTGGATGACCAATTCGGAAGGGTAAGAACAATCGGGTTGTAGATCTTCTAGAAAGAGTATTCCTTTCATTGTAAGAGAAAATGGACTTCTCTGTTAGTATGGAATGCAAGGTATCATAGATCACGACGTAATGCGTAGCATAGCAGATGTTGAAAGCTCTTATATTGTGAACTTAAACTATCATGCTACCATAATTTCATCACCATCTCTACAAAGGGTTTGGAGTTGATAAAACTAGAATTAGTAAAAACGGGAACAGCAGAAGAAAAAAAAAGGGTGGAAATGGATTGTACAGGTTTTAAATGGTGAAAAAATCCAAATGATACATCAAACAAACAGTCAAAAAAAGGAAAACGACCGGTAAGGGTTTTAAATGTATATATTTCAGAAAAAATGAAACAAAAAAGGATAATATTACTCAAATAAATTGAGGAATTAATACATAAATACTTGCATCTAATGCTAACAAAAACTATTTTATTCAACATTATTGGTTTGGGGTGCGTGCTTGGATTTTTTTTTTTTATTATTGAAACGAGAAATTATATTACTAAAACATTGCACTACATCACTATAGATTGATATTGTTTTTTGGCTAATGCCTCTTGAGCCAGAGTTTTAAGGGTATCCATATAGCTAATATTAGTAATTAAACGAAAGTTAGGGTAACTAGAGAGATGGTCTAATTCATTACATATTGCTACTAAAGTTATAGGCCAAAGGTTGAGTAACAGGTCCTGATTGCTTTGAAGTAGCCACCCAATTTCCTTTCCATCGCTCCACACTTGTTCTGTTTCTATCTGCCATGCTTGTGCCTTGATTAATCCTTGCATCAAGCCTATTGCCTCAACCTCACCATCTTTTCTTGTCATGTAAAAATTAGCTTCCATTAATAGGCATTTCTCATATGATATAAATCCTATTGCCCATGCAGATGTTTTTCCCTTTATGTCCTTTACACTGGTGATGATGATTGTATTTGTGTTATTGTGTGAGCTTGGTGTGATACTAGATTGCCTCCAATCAGATTGTGGTATTGTTTCAAGTTTTGTCATCCCAAAAGAGATCCAGCACTCAATCTTTTTTATTGTTTGATCCATATCAGGTTTGTTCCCGCTAAATTTGGTTTTGTTCCTATGTTCCCAAATAAAGTAAGTGGTGAACATAAAAATAGTGAAGAACCATACTCGGTCTTTTTTAGGTATTAGACCAAAGTTGAAACAGTACATTATCATGTTGTTCACATTTGTGGCTGGAGTGAGTTTCGGTTTGAAACCCAAAGGTCCGGCAGCCCAAACCCGTTTGGTGAATTCGCACTCAAATAAGACATGGGAAACGATCTCTCTACTGTTATCGCATCCCCCACAGGTCGGATCCAAATCCCGCCATTTGGATATTATATCCTTAGTAGGTAAACCATTGTTAATGATTCTCCATAAGAATAATTTAAATTTGGGGTGGATTTTGAATTTCCAGAAAAATCGCCACCATTTTGTGCATGGTCTGGTGCACATGCACCTATGTGGGTGGTTATTGGTATATGTCAGAGGGTTGCCATTCAAAAAAGTAGTGGCATGGTTTGTCCTAAAGGAGCCATCCTTTGTTAGAAGACACCTCCATTGATCCGATTGCTGAGTCAATGGGATCATGTTGATAATATCCGTAAAATGTGTTTGCAGTATCGAATTCAACAATTCCAAATTCCATTTCTTTTCGGATATGGTGTCACTAACAGTAGTAATACGAGGGTTTGTGACTTTGAAACCTGCCAAATCAAGAACTTGGTTGTCCTTCTTGATCCATAGATCGTCCCAAAAGTAGTTTTGATTCCATTTCCTATTTGTCTGATAACAACATTTTTCAGCCAATGAATAATCTTACAAATACCGTTCCAGCAATAAGATCCACGAGCTTTCAGAGTTTTTTGGTCAAAAATGGATCTGTTGTGAAAATACCTAGCCTTTAGAGACTTGGCCCAAATGTTGTTATCATTGGTTATTAGTCTCCACCCTAATTTGAGGAGAAGGGCTAGGTTGTGGGTTTCCGAGTCTCTTATTCCTAATCCACCTTTAGTCTTGGGTTGGCAGATGGTATTCCATCCAATAAGGTGGCATTTATTCTTTTTTATTTGATCTCCATTCCAGATATGTAGGTAAATGGAGTCGAGCTTCTTGCATATGGTCTTGGGAAGTGCGAAGTAGCTCATGATGTAAGAAGGTAATGATGCCAAGGTGGACTGTATTAGTACACCTCTTCCAGCAAAGGACAACATATTTGATTTCCATAGACTAAGCTTACCCCTGACTCTTTCTAATAGTCTAGAAAAAGATAAGGTTTTAGCCCTCTGGTGGAAGAGATTGGTCTCCAAGTAGATTGACTTGTTGTTCATTTCCTTAATCCCAATAATATTATTCAATTGTTTTTTGGTAGAGACATCAATGTTAGAGCTGAAAGCTAAGCCACTTTTTTCAAAATTGATGGTGAGTCCGGAAAGATCTAAGAATAAATCTAAAACATATTTGATGGTAGCCAATTCATCATGGGTGGTTCTACAAAATATAAAACTATCATCTGCAAAGAACAAATGAGTGATTTCAGGGGCATACCTGACAATTTTCATTCCTTTGAAGAGATTAAAATCCCTGTATGTAGCCAATAATCTGGATAGGGCTTCCATCACAATTATAAAAAGAAATGGGCTTAGAGGGCACCCTTGTCAGATTCCTCTAGAGGCAGAAAAATGATTGAAACCAGAACCATTTATTTTAATTGAAAAATATGTGGTACTAATGATATTTTAGATCATACCGCACCATTTTTCACTAAATCCCAGAAAGCAAAAAGTGGCAATGAGAAAACCCCACTCAACTTTATCATAGGCTTTTGCCATATCCAATTTTATGGTCACAAAACCTGTCTTGCCTTTTTTCTTTTTTAAGAAATCAAAAATTTTTTGAGCAAGAATGATATTATCAGAGATTTGTCTTTCAGGTACAAAGGCAGCTTGGTAGGGGGAGATAATTTGACTCAGATGTGGTTTTAGTCTTTGGCCAGCAATTTTGCAATGATCTTATAAGAAACATTACATAGGCTAATAGGTCTAAAGTTCCCTACTGATTGGGCATTGTCCTTTTTTGCAATCAAACATATGAGTGTGTGGTTTGAAAAGGGTGGCAACCTGGTGGAGTGGAAAAAATCTAACAAGAAGTTGTATATATCATCCCCTAAGAAGTCCCAACACTTTTGAAAAAATATGGCCTGAAATCCATCAGATCTCAGAGTTTTGAAAGGTCCGATGGAAAAGACAAAATTTTTTATTTCCATAGGTGTGGGTGGTGAGGTGATCAGGGGAATGATGTTTGCCTCCACAGGAGAAAATATGCATTCAATGAATGACAGGTCCAAAGGGTTAGAAGTGGTAAATAAATGTGAAAGAAATGTTGCAAATTTGGCATCTATATCCATCGAAGCAGTTAATTTTTCACCGCAATTATTAACAATAAAATTAATCTTCCTTTTGTGAAAGTTTACCTTGGTGACGAAATGATAGAATTTAGTATTTCTATCTCCATCCGTGATGTACAAGTGCCTTGACTTTTGGTGCCAGTATCTTTCCTCCACATCTAAGATCCAGCTTATCTTGCTATGGATCCAATCCATTTTGGAGAGAGTGTCAGGAGGCCCTTTTTTTTTTTTTTTGGTAAAAAGTGATCTATTGAGTGAAACAGCATGATGCCTCATTTACATGAAGAGTATAAAGCCAAGGAGTGGCATTTGGCCAAACTGTCTCAACACTCATGGACAGGGCCTGCCTTGCTAAGGAATGGGCTACAAAATTAGCCTCCCTAGGAATAAAGAGAAACTGACATACAGTGAATTGAGATGAAAGATATATAATATCTTGAACAATTGGTTGCAAATCAAAAGGCATGGCTTGGGAAGGATTGTTAATGAAACTGATAACATCACTGCAGTCTAATTCTATTAAAATATGAGTAAGGCTTTCTTGGAGAGATCGTTCAAGCCCTAGACGAATTGCCAATGCTTCACCTGTACCAACTGCACGAAAAGAAATTGGAGATGAGATCGCAAATGCCTGGCTTCCTGAAAAATGTCTTGCAATCACCCTAAGGCCCCTTTAATCGAAGACATGGTTGAAGGCCGCATCACAATTAACCTTGCACCTTCCCTGTTGAGGAGGGGTCCAGTGAGGAGGTGCCTGATTCAAGCCTTGAGAGTCTATGGAGGTGAGATTAGTCTTGAGACCACTAGCTTCCCAAAACTCAAGGAAGGCACGATATGTTGCATGGAAAACTTCAATCGGAGTCCAGACCTTCCTTTTAAAGAGCAGATCATTTCGAGCAATCCATAAAAACCAGCAAGTGAAGAAACACCAACTCAGAGTCTCCTCCCTCGCCTCTTATCTGAGAAGGATATTTGATCCCAATTTTGAAGCCACAAATAAATCTTTGGATTTTCATGAGCAGGGGCAGTAAAAGATCATGGGCCACCGAACCAAGCTGCTTTAGCAAAAGGGTAGCCAAGGAAGATGTGGTCATTTGTTTCCATGGGGTTTCCACAGCAGGGACAACCAAGATCGATTGGGATTTGGCAAGATTTGATTTTTGGCCAAGTTTTGCAGTGCCATATTTTCTTCCAAACCATTGTTGGAATAAGAGACCATTCCTTCAATCTCGAGTTTGAGGCTTGTTGAGCTTGGTGAGCATTCTTTTGATTTGTGAGAAGATGGTACGCCGACTTCACTGAGAAAATCCCTGTTTTTGCTCCTCTCCAAATCTGCTTGTCATTTCGTTGGGTAAGACTCAAGTTTATCTTAAGAATTTCTTTCTTATCAATCGGGTGACACCATTGATCAATGAGATGGACCTTCCAAACTCTGTTTTCTTGGTCAATCAACTCACAAACCTTGGTGATAGGGCATCCATGGGGGCATGGGAATTATATGCGAAAGTTCCCATGGGTAGGAATCCAATTATCTTCCCAAATTAGAACATTTTCTCCATTACCGATTTGCCATAGAAGCCCTTCAAAAGCATTTGCCTCCCTTCAATAATGCTATGCCAAGCCTAGGATGGTTGATTCCCCAATCTAACCTGCAAGAAATCTCTATTAGGGAAATAGAATGCCTTCAAGAATTTCGCCCAAGAGGAGTCTGGGTTGCACCAAAGCCGCCATGCAACTTTAGTTAATAAAGCTCTATTGTGAAGAAGGGGGTCGTACAAACCTAACCCACATTTTTCCTTGGACTGAGTGAGGCAAAACCAAGAGACCCAATAAATTTTTTGCTCATCTTCCTTCTGACCCCAGAAAAAATTACTCATTGATTTGATGACTTTATCGTGGTGAGAAACCGACAACTTGAAATGGGATCCAGCATAGCTTGACATTGAACTTACCACAGATTTCAACATTATCTCCCTTCCTACATGAGATAAAAAATCATTTTCCACCCTTTGATTCTATTGCATACCCTTTCATAGAGATAATGGAAAACTTGGCTCTTTGATACACCTATCTCTGAAGGAAGTACAAGGTACTCTATCAGGCCATCACAATAGGGGATTTTTAAAATACGAAAGAACCATCTTTTTATATGCTGAGGAGTATTTGGGCTGAAAGTAAGAGATGACTTGCTCAGATTCACCATTTGGCCACTGGCTTTGCAATAAGTTTCCATGCATTCCTTCAATTGACAAACTTCCCTCAAGTTCACTTTCGAGAAAAGTAAGCTATCATCCTCAAAGAGGAGGTGGGTGGTGCCCTGCACTCTATTTCTAGCTTTAATACCATTAAGAAGACGATTGGATGATGCTTTTTCAAAGGTAGAGCTCAAACCCTGCGAACACAAAATAAAGATGAAGGGGGATAAAGGATCTCCTTGGCATATGCCTCGAGTCGGACTAATAGCTCCCCTGTCAGCTCCATTAATGAGGATATTATAAGAAATAGTAGAAATGCATTCCATCACAAAGTTAACCCACCTAGTATAGACACACAGTTGGATCAACATGTTCTTGATGAATGGCCATTCTAACCGATCGTACGCCTTTCGCATATGAAACTTGATTGCAACGAACTTCTTTTTTCCCTTCTTTCGTCTTTTAATATAGTGAAAGAGTTTGTGAGCCACAAAGATATTGTCTGATATCATACACTCGGGGATAAATGTGGATCGAGAGGAACTAATGATATCATGAAGGGATTTCTTCAATCTGTCCATCATAATTTTTTAGATGACTTTAGTAACTACCCCAGAAAGGCTGGTCGGTCTGAATTGATCTGCCGACTCCGGGTTTGGGACCTTTGGGATAAGGCAAATCAGAGATTTATTTAGCTCCTTAGGCATGGTTCCTATCAAGAAAAAAATCTATAACAAACTGCACAATCTCATAATTCGTAATTTCCCAATATTTTTGAAAAAAGATGGGGGGGAATCCATCAGGACCGGGGGATTTCAAGGGTTTCATGGCTTGAAGAGCTCTATGGATTTCCTCCTTAGATAGGATCATACAAAGATAATCATTGATATCATTTGTAACAACCAGAGGTGTTGCCTCAATAACAGAGTGTAGGGCAGTGTTATCAATACCTTCAAATGAAAAAACCTCCCTGAAGTAATTCAAAATTTCAAGAAATACCTCCCATTTAGATTGCGTCCATCGTCCATGAACCATCACCTCCTTTTAGCTTTATAATTATGTTGAATTGCCTACGTTGAATAGTGGATGCATGAAAGAAACCGGTGTTTTGATCACCAGAATTGAGCCAATGTATGCATGACTTTTGATGCCACATCAATTCCTCTCTCACAAGCTCCTCTGCCAGGAGGGTAGTAATATCATTCTCTTTTCCTTGGGATTGGGCTGAAATTGGTAAGCTCTGTAAGTGCTCTAACTCTCTTTTCATCTTGTTTTTATTTACTTGAACGTGGCCAAAGCATTTTTTATTCCAACATCTCAGAGGTTGCATTTACTAGAGAAGACCAAGCCTTAGCAACAATAGATTTGCACTCTGGGTGCCTCATCCACAAGGCTTCGAATTAAAACGGTCTTCGTCCTGTTGATTTACCACCTTGAGAATCGACAAGAATGGGTGCATGGTCGGATCCGATAGTGGGAAAGATAGAAACTGCAGCATTCTAAAAAGCATTCCTCCAAGCAACATTTGCAAGAGCACGGTCTAACCGTAACCTAATGTTTGCGTGGCCAAGGCGTTTATTACTCCATGTGAATGTCGGGCCGTTTGCACCAAGGTCTGGAAGATTGCACTCATCCAACATATCTCTGAAGTTTTGAATGTCATGCCCACCATTCTGACTCCCTCTTGATTTCTCATGCCATGATAACATTGAGTTGAAATCACCAATACAAACCCACTGGTCAACCCGATTTATGCCCAAACTAATAATCTTATTCCTAACAATTTGATAATTTGCTATGACAGAATCACCATACACACAAGTGATTTAAAATTCCTAACATTGGGGAGTCATGATTTTGGAGTCAATGATTCTGTTGTCAAAGAAACCGATGTCAACTTGAAAGTCCTGGTTTCATAAAATGGCCAAACCACCTGAAGTACCTTGTGCGTCAATAGAGAAACAGTGGGACATCTTCGATTTCCTCGTCACCGTGTTGATTCTTTCCTTTAGTAAATTGACGGATAACACCAATGGGGACACATGATGGGGTATCATTCAAGAAAGATATGAAAGTCATTTCAAAAAAGGAAAAAGAGATAGACACAGTGGGTGATACTATACGATATGCTGGTAGCATACCCGACCTTTTCCCATATAAAATATAGCGAAAATATTGATATCTAATCGTGTGACCCCTGCGCCTAAACACACAAGGGGATGAAAGTAAAAGCCTCACCCATTTGAAAAATAAAAAATTCATCCTTGTTGATGCCTTTGTGTATCCCCTCATTAGCGCAGAAGTCACACAATCAAATAGTAATTTTTCCCATAAAGTATACAATGATTAGTAGTACATACAAATATAAAGGCTATTGATTATCTTAAAATGTATTTTGGGAAAAAGCCCTTTATAGCCTTCTAATGGTGGGGTCTACATTAACATTCTCTTTTCTATTTTAATCATGTGAATCTTATATGGATTATACCATTTTCCAACCATTCATTGGTGTAGCATGCAGATTCTTTCCAGCGCATTGGGGGTGCACTGGCAGGCGAGAGTGGATCTAAGTCCTTGCTCTCCTCCTAAAGACATCAAATCCCTAAGGTTGAGAATAGAGAAGAGCTTCAACTTGCTGTTTTATATATCCACACCAGGAAGCAAGGTTTTAAAACTAGGGAATTGGTCTTGGGATCAGGATTGGTGGGAGGGATAGATTTACCCTTGTTTTTCTTTTAAAAAATAATTAAAATTTTGAACCATTTTACCTTTATACTTTACCAATGGATCAATATGGAATTAGATCAAAATCAAGGATCGATCTTGATCAAGACCAATCCAACTCAAACTATGATCAGAATGTATTGAAGCTAAATGTTGACTTTGGTGGGGGGCTTTTTTTGGTCCCACTTGTGAAGGGGACTCCTAAACCAAAGGCACTAAAACCATTATCACTAAAAAGAATTTTTATGGACTTCATGTTTCCCATAGGGAAAATATCGATATCTAAACGTGCGACCGGTTTAGACACACAATGGGTGAAAATAACAGTCCCACCCATGTGAAAAGTAAAAAATTTATCCTTGTTGATGTCCTTGTGTATCCCCTTAGTAACACAAGGGCCACACAATCAGGTAGCATTATTTTTTCCCATAAAATATATAATAATGAGTAGTATATACAAATATAAAGGCCATTGACTATCATAAAATGTATTTAGGGAAAAAGCCCTTTATAGCCTTCTAATGGTGGGGTCTACATTAACACTCTCATTTCTATTTTAATCATGTGAATCTTATATAGATGATACAATTTTTCAATCATTTATTGGTGTAGCATGCAAATCCTTTCCTCTACCCCTCCTTTTATTTAATGTACACAATTTTTTTAAGTTGATTACTGTATTTAATATTAAATCGATACAAATATACAATGCATCTTTAAGGGGTTAGCCAGGGCCATCCCAGCCCGGGCTGGGCTGGCCTGATCTGAGCTATGGGACCCAATGTTCGGCCCATCCTAAACGGTTGAATCGAACCGGGTCATCTTCTTCTTTTATTTTTTTCCCTCGCTTTGGTTAGTCATGTTATAATCTAGGGGTGCAACAAGGCTGGGTTGGGCTGGGTTTCTTAAAACCCTAGCCCAACCCTGAGTCCCCTTAACTGGGCACAAACCCTCCCTGACCCTGACTCAGGGCCGCAAAACTTCAACCCTGACCATACCCTTCAGGGTTCAGCCCAACCTTTACCCGCCCTAATTGACCCTGATTTTTAAGGGTCGAGCCGGGATGACCCTGACCTTGATCCTGATTGACCATAACCTTGATTTGCTATCAAGGGCTAGGTATACCCTGACCCTGACCCTGACCCTGCAAAATATTAAATAATTTAAAAATAAAAAATATTCATAAGAAAAAGGAGATAAAAAATACAAAGTTACAACTTTTTTGGTAAAAAAAACTTGTTTTTTTTTCTTTGGTAAAAAAAGCAAGGGAGAACGGTGAGAATATATATTAAGAGTTTTGAGGTGTTAATGACTCAATGTCAACTAATGTATAAAATTAGGTTAACATCAGGGTCACAACCAAGGTCAACATCAGGGGCAAAAATCAGGTCCGGGTTTAGGGCGGGCTGGATGGGCCAAAGACATCAACCCTTACCCTCCCTGACCCTGACTGAGGATCAAAAATTTCAGAGTTGGGCCGACCCTCAAGGCCAAAATTTTTGAATCGGTACTTATTTGGAATCAGGATGGGCCAAGGGCAGGGTGGGGGCGTCAGGACCAAACTTGCACTCCTATTATAATCCGATGAAGAAGCGGGTCGGATTCTGGATGCATTTTCTCAGAAGAAAGAAAAGGCAAAGAATTCCTCCCCAAGCAAAGCAGAAGCAAAATAGAAGACAGAGGAGCAGTGGCAGTCCCAGTTTTCTCGCCCTAGTTCACATCTTCGTTCTTGTCTGTGTATTTCTCCCATGGCTTCAAAGCAGAACGCGAACTGGTCTCCTTACGACAACAATGGAGGGTAAATTTTCATTAATGGCTTTCCTTTTTCCTTCTTTTCCCCTTCTTCTCATCTAAGTTTCTATGTTCTTCCTCTACAGAACATGTGTTGCGATTGCAGGCGTTGATTACTGTGTAATAGCTGCTGATACTCGAATGTCTAGTGGATATAACATCCTAACTAGAGATTACTCCAAAATATGCGGACTGTACGTTATTTTCTCCATGATTTCTCGATCTGTGATTTTTGTTTTGCTTTTTATTGTTGTCGAAATTGAAGGTCTTGGAGTTGCTTACTTGTTGGAACTTGCATATATCCTCTTCTTGTTGATGGTCAACCCATAGGCAAACAGATAGAATTTGAGTTACGTGAAGATAACTGACCCATTTGCTGCTTTTGACCGTGAAGTAGGGGTCCTTTATTTAACTTTCGGGCCCAGAGGAGGTGAATTAGAAGAAGGAAATCAAAATGAAGGCATAGTTAAGATCATGTAAATATGAGCAGTTGATTAGGGATATTTTGAAGCAAGCTTTTTATTGATTACGTCTTCCAAGTTAATTTTGTTGTGGGATAGTAAGAATGTTTCGGTTGAATGGAACTTCCCAAAATCTTAGTTTCATACGCCCTAATTGAACTTCCATCAGATCTTGAGTAGCCAACTGCACTATATTCTCTATTATTCCACTGATCACTATTGAAACACTTGTAAAACCTCATGTCCAATTTCTTGTTCTCCAGTAACCCATAAAACTCTGCACCCTAACTCTTAACTCCCATTAAACTCTTTCTTTACTTAAGGTCCTACGTTAGAAGGTCGAAGAGGAGGCAGGTAAAATTATAGAGATTTGGCATAAAGTAGCATAGGCCATGCTTGGACCCTGAAGTTGTCACATTCTGAATATTCCAAGCTCATGTAATTCAATATTATGCTTAGCTACTTCATGGGCCAGCCCATGAATTGCTGCATAATTGCATAAGAGTCGATTAATTAACAGAGGATATTGCCTAGATGGTGGAATAGAATTTGCAGGCAACTAGTTGGGGGGGGGGGGGGTTAAGTCTGTCTTTAGTTGATCTGAGTGAGAGAATGTTATTTTGAGACAGGTTCGGTGAAGGGTTTTCTTCATTTTTTTTCTATAAAAGCAAATCAGAAATATGTTAGCACAGATCTAAGCTCTAAGAAGATTATGTTTTAGTTGAAGAATGTGAACAGTAACACCTTCAGTATCTCTGGATCCAAAAACCAATTTTCTCCCCTCGCCACTTGTACATGTGCTTTAATTTGTTTGTCTTGCTGTGGTGGCTACCTTATTTCCCTCTCTCTGTTGTTTACTGCAAGGCAATGTGCTAAAAAAAGGGTGTGGGATTCCTTGTCTGGCTGGTCTAGGAAAAATCTTTGATCCAGCTAGATCCAGCTAGAAAAGGTGGTAAGGGCAGCGGCTAGTTGTTGCCATGTCCTTGGATTTGAAAAGAAGGTAGGGGGGATACTAGTATGCACCAATTAAAAAAAATTAAAAAAAAATTAAAAAAAATTAAAAAATATATTAAAAAAAATTAAAAATTAATGATAATTATAATAAAATCTTCGATTGATCCCAGCTGGAATATTTTCTAACAGCGGTGGGATGTTGGGCATTTGCAGTTGATTGTCCAAACAGTCATCCAAGCTGATCATCTGGTCCAACTGTCCTTGAAAGCACTGCTATGGTGACCATCAAGGACCGAGATCTCATTTTTGGACCTGGCTTCGGTAAGGCCCGAAACTGAAACATGCTGGATCTCGATGGAGGTTTCAACCCTAGGTTTTATTTTGGCCAGGCCCAAAACGGAGACAAATCATAGATTTTGTTCCATGGTGACCATAGAAGGCGTAATGTTGTTTCTTCAGTTGTTCTTTTCCCGAGTTGGATACTATTTCATTGAATTAGGAGTTACATATAAAATTTTGACACTCTAATACGATGGCATTATGCCACCTACAGCCCAAGATGCAGAAAACAAAAACAAAACCCCGAAGCGGAACCTAATATGAACTATTACAAAGAGGTATTCATTTCCTGAGTACCATTTTGATGTCACTATGTCTTGCATAGTTGCATGGAACTATTTTCATTGTTTTGAAGTTCTATAATTTTTTATGATCTTTATGTTTTTGACCTTGCAGAGCAGACAAATGTCTATTGGCCTCTTCTGGGTTTCAGGCTGATGTAAGAGCTCTACAAAAGGTTTTGACAGCTAGGCACTTGGTAAGTAACAGAAAATTCTAGTGCATATTGTTTCAAGTAATAATTTTACCTCTACCAAAAGCTGAACTATGAATGATGTCATCTATTGGTCCTTTGATAATTTATGCTATTGGGGACATGTTTTATACAAAACATGCAGAAACATCAGATACAGGATCTTATAATGTCAACACCGTAATCATCTTGTGTTAATGGTCATATCGGATTATGTTGGATTAAAGTTGATGTGCCTAACAGATTGGTTGGGTTATACATCCCCAATCATCGGCTTATTTGTTAATTGTGCCTGTTTCTTGTTATGTCAAACTTCCCTCAACCCATGCTCCTCACTTCTAGTCATGTTCATGGTGTTGGCCAGCAGTAGGAATTGCCCCCTATAACTTTTTGGCTTCTTAACTGATTATCTTTACACTAGCTCTGTGTGGAGAGTGCAAGACCTAATTATATCAACGGCATGATCGTTTTGTGTTAATGGTCATATTGGATCATCTTAGATGAAAGTTGATGTGCCAAACGGATTGGTTGGGTTATACATCCTCGATCATTGGCTTATTTGTTCTTGGTGTTGGCCTGCAGTAGGTAATTACACCCTATAATTTGTTGGCTTCTTAACTGAAAGGATTACACTAGTTCTTCTATGTGGAGAGTGAAATGCTTGATATGACACATATTTAGATATTGAGGGGTTCAAACAACCATATTCTTTGTACGATTAATGTGAATATCAAAGTAAATAATTAGGAGTTCTCCGCTATGTGGTCTCTTATCAATTTTTTTTTTTTGAATTCCATTTTCTTACCTGGGAAAGGAAAGTTTTATTTTTTATTATGGTAGTGATTATTCTTAGAAAATTGTGTCTAGATACACTCAATTTATGGAAATAAACCTCTGTGGTGATGCCTTGACAACTATGGTGTTAGTCGAAGATGCTGGAATAATATCCTAAAATACATATCTGAATATCAATCTCTTAATGTTTTTGGATACGAATAAATGAATTTTTTTTTTTTCTTTTTCTTTTGGGTGATTTATGTGATTTGTTTGAAATTTGGAGAGGAAATGCCTATTTTGTTTTGTTACTCTATCTGAGGAGCTTACAAGTTAACTATCCTGTTAGCAAAGAGAAAAAACGACTTGCTCTTCAACTTATGGAGGAAAGGTTAGAGGTGTGATAATGGAATTAGGAAAGGATGAGATTATAATTTTGTGAAATTATATGCGATGCTACAATTTAAGTTCCCAGAACATAAACCTTCAAAGTCAACATATGCTGCATCTAGTTTTTGGAGATTGCAGTTTTGATTATCTGAGAAGTTTTGTACTCTATGGACATTGATCACTGGTTCACTTTCTTTGTGACAGATCTATCAGCATCAGCACAACAAGCAGATGAGTTGCCCTGCAATGGCTCAACTGCTTTCAAACACTCTGTACTACAAGCGTTTCTTCCCTTACTATGCTTTCAATGTCTTGGGTGGTCTTGATGAAAAAGGTGGGACTAATACCTTTTGAAGTTATTTGTTACGGCATCATTCTATGTGAACTTATGGTTGCTCCAAAGTTATCTTTCAGGAAAGGGTTGTGTGTTCACATATGATGCTGTTGGATCATATGAAAGGGTCGGTTACAGCACTCAAGGTTCTGGTTCAACACTCATCATGCCTGTTTTGGACAATAAGCTGAAGACTCCTAGTCCTCTCCTATTACCTGCCAAGGTGATGGCTTGATTTCGATTGCTTGGTTATATGGCTGTTCCTAATTCTTCTTCTACTTGCAAAACTCAATACCAATACTTTTTCAGGATGCCGTCACTCCCTTGTTGGAATCAGAAGCAGTTGATTTGGTGAAAGATGTTTTTGCATCTGCTTCTGAAAGGGATATATATACCGTAAGTTGTTATTTTCGTCTGACATTTCTGTTCTCGCTCTCTCTCTTTTTTCTCGGAAAATCTACAATAGAAGTGGCATAATCATGGTATGTTAGGGCATTCAAAGGAATTTAATTAACATGAAAGGAGTTTGAGGACCATTAGCCTAATTATGTTTAGTTTAAGTAGCAGTGATAGCCAATGTATCTCTTTCATAATTGGATGATGTGGTTGATATTGCTATTGCTTCGCTAAGAAACCTAGAAATTGAAAGTTGACGTGGGAGTTATTCGAGGTGCTTGGCACCATGATGATGAGTACAGATTTATTTAAACTGTAACTCCCATTGCTTTATTTTGGGGGTTGGATCGGTTGGACGATTTAGTTTAGAATTTCAAAACTACGGAATCTGCGTGATATCAAAATTTTAAGAGCAAACATGGACCAACAGAAAGTACTAGACATAGAAATAGGAACTGATAAAAAAAAAAAGCAGACTTTAAAATCAATGCAATCTGGCATGGGCACACAGAATAACTCCTAAAATCATTCCCACGCAATGGCTGTCCATATGGGCCCACCTCACTGTTCATGTGAACAGTACCACTGTTCTCACGAACAGTAAAACGTGAACAATTACCTCGTTAAACTGCATCAGTTGGGCTTGCTGATTCTTTTGATTGTGGGAAACGGATTATTAAAGAGAGACAAAGGATAGTTTCTCCACTGCAATCAAAGATTGATCATGATGCAACATCCGATGGCAAATTGTATTTGAACACTCAGTACATTGCTTCGTTCAGTATTCTTTTACCTGTTTTTTTTGGTATTTATTCACCCATAGTTTTCATGGCGTCGCCTAGGCATCGCCAAGGTGGCGATTTGGCGTTCTGGCAGAAAAAGAAGTTCATGGCAGTGCTACGATTTATGTGACTCACAAATGGCGGTTGCCATTGGCTGATAGGTGTCGCTATGGCTCCGGCATGGAAGCCAGGTCATGCTTGATTCACTAGGCGGTTGATTTTTTGTAAAATGCCGGGTGATTTTGATAGGGTTATGTTGATTTTTGATGATTTGATGTTGCTTAATGTTGGTTTTATATGTTATAGGGTATATATTGTAGGCTTGTAGCATGCTAAATAACTTTAGAAAATAGGGGAAATAAAAAAAAATAGCATACTAAATAACTTTAGAAAGTAGAGAAAATAAAAAATGACACATGGGCGATTTGACCGCCATGGCAACACCATAACGGGCGATTCATCGCAAAATCGATTAGCCACCCCTCCACCGCCTTGGATCGATTTGACGCCGTGACAACTATGTATTCACCAACTGCCTTGTTCTAACATCATTTGAAACCTAGAAAGATAAAATCTCAAAATGAGAGGGGAAGGGGGGAACCAAAAGTCAACTTTCTGAAATTGTTATCTTTTGCAGCATTGGGGTTAGTTGCTGGACAAAAGCTCTTAAAAATATTATGCACAAGTTTATTATTTTGGCAGGGGAATTCTTGATATGTATTTGAAACAATATTTTGAGACCTGGTGGTTATGGAAGGCATTAGATGATGAAGACACTAAGCGCTCTATTGTGTATCCTCTTTATTGATATTAAAAAATTCATGGAGTAGATCCATGAAAAGCTTATGCTGTTTGCTTTTACGTCCCTTGCTTCAGTTTTCTTATTCTTTTATGCATGTGCTGCAGGGTGACAGGTTAGAAATAGTAGTTGTAAAACCAGATGGCATCCGACGTGAATTTTTGGAACTCCGGAAGGATTGATCACTTTCCTGCTCTACCTCTAGAAAAAATTTGAAATGTAGAAACTACCTGGTAAGGTGACTACTGTGGTGGTTCTTCTGCTGTTCCCATGGCTAATCGATTTCCTATTTCTAGCTGGTAGTGGTAATGCACTTTGAATAGGTGCATCTTCTCCTTTTTCAAGTGTTGTGGCTCTGGGCAATGTATGTTTGACATGAATATCTGTACTGAAACTTGGAGAATATGGGGAATTTGAATTTTTCCATTTGTCTCTTCAGCTATATTCATTTAGATTTGGGTTCATATTAAAAGGTTGAACAGATTTTTAGGGGTTTTGGTATTGATGGAAGTTTGAACTCCTACTGAAAAAAATTTGATGAGTCTCTATTTTCCTTCTTAAGCCATGAATGCGCCAATAACTACTGTGAGGAAATACCTATTTGAATAAAACTTAGATTTTGTTTGTTTCGTTTTAAAATATTTTTTATTATTTGTTGAAAATAAATACAAAATTGTATAAGGATTAGAAAGGGGAAAAATGATTTACTGAAATAAAAAATTGGAAAATAATATCTATTTCAAATTTTATGATGTTCATCCAAATAGGGGTATTTTAGTAAATTGGTAATCTTAGACTAGTGAAACATTTATTTCCATTTCAAAATGAAAAGTACATTGCTTTGTTTTGGTAGAAGATCACATGTATTAAAAATAGAAGAGAAAAAAGAAATTATAGGAGACTGACTTAGGAATTAAGCCATATACAGAAAACAGACGAGCGGGTCCTCACCTCCCACCTTTGGTATTGGCCATCGTTAGGGGAGGCACCTGTCACGCCATCAAACACAAAACACATGGAATCATCCTCAACAAAAGCGAAATCTGGGTCTACATTGAGCATCAACACACAGATCCTCTTTTACAAGAGGGAAGGCACTGATTTTTCCCTTAAACAACTTACTTGTTTTGACATGAATTAACCCATGATATGGGTGTGGGGTCTCTGTATCAAATCAAATTATCTGTGTTAATCGATTCCATAGTTTTGATGTGTGAATCTTGACCTAAAATGATCATTTTTCTTTTCTTTCACAGGAGTATCTGATTGAGTCACTTCAAATACAACCTTCTTTTTTTTTTTTTTTTTTTT
>NW_024870508.1:24834-48241 GCF_013358625.1 Macadamia integrifolia | reverse complement strand
TTTTGAAACAACTAACATAACCTTATTCTAAGGAAATGGGGTCGGTTACATGATCCGATATGAAAAATAAAAATAAAATAAAATAAAAATAAAGAACTAACAATAGAAAGAAAAAAAGATGTAAAAGGAGTGGGGGGTAAGAGAAAAAGAAAAAGTAGTATTCAAAAATGCATTACAGGAACATTTCCTATATGGGGTTGGCTACCCGGGTCCTTGTCCTTCACAAAACTTTGTCTATGATCATACTAGAGTCAAGCCTCACCATATACATATATTTTCTCGTTGAATTGTCAATAGTCATTTTAGGCATGTCCCTACCTTTTCTGGTTTGCCTCAAATGAATCTAATTAGCATCTATAGGTCTTAGAGCACATATAATACTATATGAAAAAAAGAACTTTATTCAAGAACATGGCTTATGCCAATAGTCCCATGTTTATCTCCTCTCTATGTAAAAAAAACATATGACACACATGAGTGCAGATCTAAGCCATGGCTCTTGGACAGAAAACCATTTCCCAATGGAAAGTTCCCGTATTATATTTAAATGGAGAGTATTGGGCCATGATTTCTTTTCCCTTACTGTATAAAGTCCAATGCTGCCCTTAGAGCCCATTCAACCACAATAAAAATAGGAATCTCTTTACCCTTGGGGAAGAGAAACTCAACCCTTCAATCTTAGCCAAAACATCTGGAAAGATAAAGAAAATTTTCTGGTTGGACCAAAAGTGAGAACTAGATGTCTTAGTTCTGAATTCTGACACATGTTGAACTGCATCTCAAATGGAGAGAGAGAGAGAGAGTCAGTCAACATTTGAATTGGAATCATAATGCTCCTCTTTCAAGACTAAAAAAAAAAACACAAGAAACACACACACACACACATATCTCCTCTGTAAATCATGTGCTCATTTTTTTCAGTCCAAACTCCAAAGTGCTCCTTGTCGCTTCCCACTACACCATTGTCTTCTTCATTGACCGAACCAAATCGAAGAACTCGTCCATTGCCTTTACAGAAGATCCCCTGTAACCTTCTTCATCTCTAATGGCATCCTTCAACTTCTCCTTCACCTCACAAGCCCTCCTTCTCATCTCCTTCCCTCACTGATTCTCACCACCGGACATCACCAATTCAATCACCTCCCTTACATGCTCATGCCCAATCTCACAACTGTTTCCTCTGGCAACCTCAACACACACCCCCACCTCTTCCTCCAATAACTTACTATTGTAAAACTGTTCTCCTATCAATGGCCACCCAATGATTGGCACCCCATAGCTCAAGCTCTCTCCATCACAGAGTTCCAACCACAGTGACTCAGAAAGGCAGAAATCGACCTGTAAGATAGAATTTCCAACTGGGCGCCCATTTTCGCACTAGCAAACCTCTGTTAATCTCTCTCATTCGATCTTCAAACGCTTCCGGCAACCAATCCTCTGCTCTGAATTTGGAATTAATGTCGAACCCAATCGGTGGCCTTACAACCCAGATGAAATTCTTACAGCTAGCTTCCAAACCCATTGCCAATTCCATCATCTGTGAAGCAGAGATTGTGCACTGAGAACCAAATGAGATGTACAGAACTGAACTGGGCTCATGGATGTTGAGCCATTCAATGCAGAAATCATGATTTCTACAATTTTCTTGCTTTAATCCTGTTCGAATTGGTCCAATCTTCCAGACTCGCCCGCTAAAGTTTCTTCTGAAATAATTCATACCCGTTTGATCTAAAGCTTCCACAGAGTTGAATAAGAGAGCGTCAGATTTCAATGAGAGACTAAGTTGTTTTCGAAGAAAGATCGACCAAGGGTCAGTTCCATTAGCACCTCTGAGGCTCTCAGAGAACTGAGTTAGGTGAACTTTCGAGATTTCAGGGAAGTCAGGGAGTGAGAACTCACTGGAATTTGAACTGAGATGGGGGAGATTGAGCCAGAGAGAGAAGTATATGGCCATGCCGTAAGCACCGCCAGCGTTGAAGACGGCGTGAGGGATGCCAAGATTTCCGGCAACGTCGACGGTCCATCCAAAAAACATGTCTGAGATGATGCATAGAGGGGGGTGGCCATGGAGGTTGGTGAGGTGGGAGAGGAGGTTTTGGAAGGAGGTTTTGAGGGAAAGAGAGGCATGGAAGAGGCGACATATGAGGGGGTAAGGGAGGAGATTGGTGTTTTCGGAGTCAGGTGGGAGGCCATGGTCTGAACTAGAGAAGGGGAGAGAGACGAGGTTGATGGTGGATTTGGGCGGTAGAGAGGCATTAAGAGTTTTGATGTTCAGTGGGGTGTTGACAAAGGTGACTGTGTAGCCTAGTCTCTGTTCAATATGGAGTGCGAGGTCTAGGAATGGTAGAATGTGGCCCTGGGCCATGAATGGGAAGATCACCACATGCTCTGCTTCTCCTCTTTCGGCCATGATTGAGAGAGAGAGGTTCAGCTCAAGAGTGAGGGTGATAAATTATAAGGTAACGTCAGTGGTCAGCGTTGCTACTTGTCGCATCCTGCAAGTAGGATAACACAAGAATTGTATGACGAAGAAGAACATAGGTTTGTGGTTTAGGGATCAACTCCTATCACATGTATTTCCTTTAATCGCCCCTCCTCTTTAGTGTGTGTGAGGAAAGTCCCCTTGGGCAATTCCCTTGTTGTAAATATAACAGGAAAAATAAAAAAGAACAAAGGATTTAATTCACTCTCCCTAAAGGAATGAAGCTCAAAAAAGTGTACTATCGGCAAAGAGATTAAAAATGATTGGGAGGAGTTTCGTGCGATCCTAATCACACACATGGTATTTATCATTGGGCTTTTCTTGTGTAGATTCCAATAAGGTGGATTAAGAATGAATGAAATCACGATCGTATGAGAATGATTCTCATATATTCCCGTATGAGAAATTGATCCGCTCTCGTAGTTTTTCATAAAAAGATTCTTTAGTATTTCTTCGTTTATATATATATATATTCAACTTCTCCCCCTTTTATAATCTTATAGTAAAATTGCAAATAAAGTTTTATTATATATTACAATAGAGAAAAATAAAAAGTTAAACCCAATTTTATATTTTGGAAAGAAGCTCACCAACCGTTCGCCCATCTATACCCAGACACCCCATGGGGTTGATGCCTCCGCCTAGTCTCCCATTGGCTCCACATAATCGTATTTATTCTCTTGCCCGTATATTTTGATATAATAAAATAGAAGGTTTTTTTCTGGAGGGGGGGGTGGTTGGGGTGGGAGGCGGGTTTCAATTAAGTTCCAGTGGTTGGGTATATTTTAAATATAGTGTTAACTTAATCAATTAGAATGTGAGCTAAATCAAATTTTGAAATTCTGCCAAAGTAGTATTCCTTGGGCTTCGCAAGGTTTAGCCCAACCAGGATGGGCTGGTATGGATTTCTAAAATTGAGGTAGGGCTGGGCTAGGCTAGTTTAAGGTTGGGGGAATATGTAGCCTCAGGCTGGATTTAGGCTGACACCAATCCAACCTTTCCATATCAGGTTGGATTCGGTTTTGGCCCAAACCACCAGCCCTAAAACTGGTTCAGGCCGACCATGACCAGATTGAATCCACCGTTTGACAACCTTAATTTTCCCTTTTCTATGATATTTGACGCCCTAGTTTTATCCTCGCATCTTTGTACTACAATCCCCTTACAATTAGGAACAAGGTATCTCTACCTATGCATTCTAGGCCAATAATACATTTCAAGAAATCATACCTAATGCAGCCTTAGTGTCATGATCCCATTTCTTCTAGACTTGGTGGGGCCGATGACACTGGGTCCAATTGGGATCGCACAAGGAAAAATATACATTCTCAAATCATGATCCATGTCATGATAAGGTTATACATCCTTATAAATTAAAAAAATTTCATTCAAGGAGAAATGACATGGTTTGCACTGTCCTCAGAGGAAGACTTAAAACCTTACGAAAAGGGGAATAATATACTACCATTAGACATTTTGAAAATAAGTTGTCAATGATTAAAGAGACATTATTAGCAGACTAGAACTGTCTAGACATAATAAAAAAAAAAAAAATTAGTCATTAAATACATTCATCCCCTCAAAAGAAAAAGCTAGCTTCCACAACACTTTTTTTGGCTAACGATGGGTATCCAGGCCTTCAGCTTGCCTAGTCCCGCGGACCCATACTGACCCCACAACTGCATAAACTGGGTCATACCGGGTTTGAATAAGAACCATTCAACTTTCACTGAAAGCAATGAAGAGCACTAAACACCCCCGTGTGATTGGCCCAAGGTGTGACTAATGGGAGTCAAACTTAGGACGTCCAACTTTGCGGTTCATACCAAGTTCATTGCTCACCAACTGTGCTATCCCCCTTGGGTTAGCTTCCATAATACATAATCATTCAACTTCAAAATTCAAAACTAAGGAAAGTTGCTCTTATGGTCTTTCATAGATCTGGATTATAATCCTGTTGCCCTTGTCCTTCTCTACTTGATCTGTTAAACATTCATATTGGAAGGGATGAGCTACAAGGCCCAGTAAACAGTAAACCTCTATCATGCTACATCATAAACATAGTAATATAATAGATCACTATAACAGAAATCAGGTTATAGCATTGGATCTATCGTTCAGTCAAGCATTCCATACACATAAACATAGAACTCACCTTGGCCAATATAGGCATGAAACCCTCATCTTCAAAAGAAATAGAAGCTTGAAAATTCCTTCAATGAGCTTCAATCCAACTTCAAGTACTTCTCTTGGCTCAACTCAGCAAAACAAGAAAGGCAATACCTTCATGCATTAAGACCCCAAAATGAAGAAATATGGATAGGATGACCAAACATTGATTACTCTTCCTTTTTCAATGGAGAACAACAGTACTCTTCTCTAAAACTGTAGAGAGAGACACTTCAAGTATTCAAAATCTTCCTCAAAACATCAAAATCCAGCAGCTTATGGTCTCTCTACAAATTTCCAATCTCCTCCTAAAGAAAAAAAACTTTTTCTTCTTCTTAGTTTAAGAATAAGACTAATTCAAATATTTTTCTTTTGTTAAGTGTGTACAGAAAACCCACTCAAATCCTGGGCCAATATATCATATAACAATCATCTCAAAAGACCATTAAACCCTTAATCAAAGCTTCTAATTACCATGCAACCATGGACAACATTATCTGTTCTTAAGAAGTCCTTGTCAAAACTTCTAATTACCATGCAACCATGGTCCACATTATCACTTCTTAAGAAGCCCTAGATCAAAGCATCTAATTACCATGCAACCATGGCCCCTAAGAAGCACTTGGTCAGAGCCTCTAATTACCATGCAACCATGGTCCACTATATTTCTATTTAAGAAGCCCTTGATCAAAGCCTCTAATTACCATGCAACCATGGTCAACATTCTTTTTTCCTAAGAAGTCCTTGGCCAAAGCCTCTAATTACCATGCAACCATGGTCCCTAAGAAGCACTTGGTCAGAGCCTCTGATTACCATGCAACCATGGTTAACATTCTTTCTTCCTAAGAAGCCCGTGAAAGCCTCTAATTACCATGCAACCGTGGTCCACTATATTTCTACTTAAGAAGCCCTTCATCAAAGCCTCTAATTACCATGCAACCATGGTCAACATTCTTTTTTCCTAAGAAGTCCTTGCCCAAAGCCTCTAATTACCATGCAACCATGATAAACATTCTTTCTTCCTAAGAAGCCCTTGAAAGCCTCTAGTTACCATGCAACCATGGTTTGGGTTAAACCAAATAAACCAATTGGACCTATATCAACCCAATCCACTTAAACTGGACAAAATAGACCAAGTCACTTAATTACACCAGACCAAACCATAGTCAAACCCATAAACCCTTAAAGTGTGGAATTACATTCTAGGTTGCAGCTTTCACCCATTTGACCCTCTGATTGAACTAACAAAGGTGTTTTGGACTATGAACAATACGGGATGGGAATTAATGATAAACCCAGAGTCCAACGATAGTAATATGTCTCCATTGGTTAAGAGATTCTCTCTACATCCTAGGTGAAGGAAAATTTAATCCTTGATTTTATTGACTATTGAGATGAGAAATACGATACCAGTTTTTAAAATCATGCCTACAACAACAATAAATAAATAAATAAAAGCCAAATTCATAGCTAACAGAGCCCTCACGATCCAAACTAGGCCTAGTTAGAAAAGCATGAAATCAAGATTTGATTCGAGCTTTTTGATACCAAGTGTAAAAGATATAAAAAGTACTAGACAGAGATGAACCAAAAACTTCACTCACACAGGTAGACATAAACCTAAGTTAAATTTCAGTATTATTCATCATAAAGTTGAACAGCAAAAGATAGCTACTAATTAATAGATATTAGGATTTAGGAGCTAGTAGTTACACATTGTGGAATCTACAATGCATTGGACCACAAAGGAGAGGGTGTTAAGAATACTTTTAACCATGTAACCTGGACAATACAGTATAGTCCAATATGTCCATAGAATTCACAACCAAAGGGTAGTCAAAAAGTGTTGATTAGATAGAACCCACCATTGCCTTGAATAGATTCCACCTAATAAATTTCCAAAATCAAAGATTAGCATGATCAAATGATTCTCACTTGTCCAACAAATGCATTTTGTTTTTAAGTGCCTAGAGCTTTAAAGGAATATTTTTGGGACCATCCAAACAAGGACAGAAAATTAGATCAATATCAATCTTATGTGAAGCTTCACTTTGGTTTATAATTTATAATCTTTCAAATTGACCCAATAGATTGATAATACACTTAAAACTCATCAGAATTTCCAAACCTCTCAAGAGTCCAAACCATGGCATGTTGAGATGTGAAACCAATATCTTACTTTCAAATCATATGAAAAGACAAGAGAATCTAAATCTATTAGTGCATTATAAAGTAAAACCATTTTCTCTGTATATTGATTTGCTTTTTTCATTTGCTATGATCTGGATCCTAGGCCTAGGTATCCTTAAAGACCAACCCTCTAATTGTTTCACCTTTTTATTCCAAGCCCATGTGAAGCCCACAATCCTTTTGTATAATGGTTAACAGAGAAGAACAAACCAGAGGTCAAAAGCGTTGGAATAGAATGGAATCAGGAGGATCCACCATTAAGGTCTTAGACCCCAACACAAATCTTCACTTTGGAATCTTTAATAGTGTGACCTGAGGCTGATGAGATATCATGTCCTTTGTTTTGGAATCTGGATGAAGAGTGTAGATTTTCACTCTTTCAATGGAAGAAATTTTTTTGCATTCTAAGGTTATTCCTTAGTTGTACACATTACTTTGATAAGAAAGAACTCTTCGAGTATATGAATATGAAAACACCAGGGATCTGAAATAATTGATGTGGGACTATAACTCTGTAATTTCTCATATTTCAGTATTTCTCTTTACATGTAACTTTGATATACTTAATTATACACGTAGACAGACAACTTAAGGAGCATGACAAAGAGACCTAGGTTCTAATACTACATGTTAAAGGATCCTTTTCAAGTATATGAAGACACAAATGATCTAAAGTAACTGATGTACTATAACTCTATAATTCCTCACATTTTAACGCATTCCTCCTCACATGTAGTTTTGGTATACTAAATTCTACATATGGACAAACAACTTAGGGAGAAATAACAAAGAGACATACTTTAATATTATGTTTAAGGGTCGTTGTCATGTTTATGAAAATAGTATGTACTTGAACTAACCGATGTAGTACTGTACCTCTATAACTCACAATATTTCAGCACAAGTTATGGTCTAGAGTTTTCTCATGCATCCTTCTATTGGAATGGTGCACATTTTCAATATTCTTGAAAGTTGAATGAATTATTTTATCATTTGACCAATTGAACTTGAGTTGAAACCTCAAACCTTTGGGTGGTCTTGGGGTCTACTTTTCTATAAAATTTGGATGCCATCTAATTTATCACGTGAGTTGAATAGTAAACATTTGACCTATAAGATATTACAAAGTTGCTCCTATGACCATTTCCATAAAAAATTTATTTCAATGGTCTCATCAAGGGTTCACAAAATTCAAAGTTTATTTTAATATATTGAATTCTTAAACATTGATAAATTATGAAAATGAAGAAAATCCTACAATTTGTTACTTAGAGTGATAACATATCCTCTTGTTTCAATTGATTATAATACAACCGTTGGGGCTTAAAATCTCCGAGATTTTTTTCCTATTCTATGGTTACATATACCTAGTGGAGACGCATAATTTAAATTTGATTTTTTTTTTTTTATTACATTCAATATTCTTTCCACATAATTTATCCTACGACTGAAATCATCTACACTAATTCTTTAGTTAAAATTTTATTAGGGGAGAGATTCTCTGGTTTGAGACACCAAAATAGTCTAAGGATACAAAGGAAAGGCGATATAGAAATCATCATTATGAAATATAATTTAAATAAAGTTATATTTTAACATTTTAATGCATCTTTCTTCACATAAAGCTAACCTTGATAATATTATTAATCTTATCAGTCCGTGGCACCATGCTTCAGATTGCAAAGATATTACCAAAAAAAAACAAAAAACAAAATTTGCAAATATTATGCCCAAATAAAAGTCTTGGCTGTGGACACTAGGCCCATTCCATATGAAATAGATATTTAATTAGCTGTTTTATGTGACCAACTCAACTCAAACCAACCCATCAAATATTTCTTTTAAAATTTCAAAGGCAATATGATTAGCTATATGACTTCATTTTTGTCCTTTCAACTCTATACAAATGTCATGTTTGTAGAAAACAAAAACCCCCTTTTCTAACATCTTAATTTTAAAATAAATTAACAAAAATCTGATAATTTCTTTCAAATCATTTTCTGATTCTCTTTTCTTTTAATCCGTATGAGAAGTCCATGCAATTTGTTCATTTATTAAATTAGGACGGTGAAAACTAGAGTAATATGGGCATTTTTTTTCACAGCATCCTACGTTTGGACATAGAAAGCACAAATGGTTAGTGACATTCTTTCTACTTTACTTGACTGAATCATATATTACTCATAATTCAGGAATTTGATTTACAACTAAACAAAACCCTACAATTATTGTTTGTTGCCTTCAATATTAACCCCATAAAATTCAATTTTTTAACCATTTTAACCTCAATAGATACCACACTTCGATATCGATCTCTGATAATACCAATATATACGACACTTCGATATCGATAATATCAATATGTATTGACCGATACCTTATATGATACTTAATTTAATACTATGATCAGGAAAAAAAATTGACTGTTACCTGAGTTAAACCCTGCTGTCAACCTAAAAAATGAAATAGTTTACTTCCCCTGTTGGGGTCACAAATACCCTCAGAAAGCTGGTTTTAGAACCCATTGCCATTACTAAAATCCACTGGCGGATAGAGCAAAGTAACAGGACCACATCCCCAAGAAAATTAAAAGTTAAACGGAAGCCTCTTATCCCCATTGCATTTGCCATTAAAAGTAACAAAAAGTAACGCAGCCAAGATTGAGGGGAGAGCAGCAGAGCAGACAGAACCACCTTACCTTCATTCCATGAAACAGACATAAAGAAAGAAATAACTACAGAAGCTATCACCTCCCAACACCATTGGTCCGGTCCCTATAAACCCAGCTCCAATCAAAAGCTTCCACAACCCCAACTAAATTTAGAGCACCAAAGCCCCACAGGCACCCCATATTCCAATGCTCTCTCTCTCTCTCTCTCTCTCTCTAGGCAACTAAATTTTTATTTTTATTCTTTTTTTTTTCTTTTTTTTTTTACAAAACTTCATCCAAGTCGGCATCTTTTGCCAAGAACCCTTTCTTCTCTTCATCAATATTTGAGAAATCAGTGACCCCATCAACCTTGCAATCAGCCATTTCCAAGCTAGTGAGCTTCCGAGCACGCAAGGCCTCAGCTTCCCAATCTGTTCTCATCAAAATCACAAACAGAATTGAAATAGCACAAGCTGCTTGTGCTGATAAGAGACCATACCAAAGCCCACCAAAGCCAAGCTTCAGCCAAAACGCAAGGCCAACGGCCACAGGTGTGCCTATGCAATAAAATGAGCCAAGGTTGATCCTTGCACCTACCGCCGGCCTCGCGGTGCCACGTAGTATTCCACAGCCCGTTGTTTGGGGACAATTGCCAAGCTCGCAGAGACCCATGATGGGCATGACTGTAGCCACAAGGACACGAACCAGCTCGTCTGTTGTGAAGAAACTTGCCCATCCCCTTCTCAAGATTACCGTCCACGTTACATTGATAAGTCCCATTATTAAAGCACAGCCCAGTGCTACTAGTGCTGCCAGCTTCGCCTTGTATGGCTTCCCTGCTCCCAGCTCGTTCCCTATCTGCTTGTGGGTCACCCCCAAAACATCACCAAAGACACCAAAACAAACATTGTTAAGAGCTCCATTAAGCTGCCTAGCTAACATCATTAACATAATTAACTAGAGAAATCAAAGCAATACATCACAAAGAGATCTCTTCCAATCCACTAATAGAAGCACTAACACATCCCACAATCCATTAATTAAAACCTTAATCCAACCTACCAACACTACAGAAATCACCTCTGGAATGCACATTCGATGGTGAAGAAAATGAATCAAAAGTTCTTTATTTTAATCACAGAGTTCCAAAACATGAAATTAACCGAAGTACTTCTGTGATGCTTTAATACCCATTATCACAAAAGGTAGAAATCAAGATTAAACATGCAAAATTGGATTTTAATCAAGCAGATAATTGAGGACCCACTTCTCAAAAGTCCCTGAAACACAAGTAGGAAAAAAAAAAAAGTTCACAATGAGAATTTACCCTGGTAGAGACACAAGCAGCCAAGGACATAGGAACGGTGTACATCAGGCTAGTGGTCTGAATCAAAATGGCAGTGGCGGCAACAGCGACCCTTGGGTTAGGCAAATACCCAGCAAGAACAGTCATGATCTCATACCACCACCATTCCAAACAGATCCCCAAGCAACTTGGCACAGCCAATCCCAGCAGTGGGCCCAACCCACCAAATACCTCTGCAATCCCAGCCGTCCATCTAACCCGGCACACCCCAGAAATGTAGATGTAGGCAGCCATGAACAAGAGCATATTCAGGTTGGTCAGTACAGAAGCCATGGCCACCCCAGGCACACCAAGCTTCAGAACCACCACAAACAATACATTCAGAGGCACATGGAACAGAACCGCCACAAGAGAACAGTACATCAAAGGTTTCGTCACTCCCTGAGACCTCATATAAACTCTTAATGGCTGCAACAATGTGTTTGTCAATAGGTCTGGCAGAGAGTAGAGACAGTAAATAGCAGCCATTGCTGTGATTTCTCTGTCCTGACCCATGGAAACCATGATTGCTTCCATCTTAACCCACAAAAAGCTAATGGGTATGCTAGCCATCAACAGAATCAAGACTGTTCTTTGCAGAGATAGAGAGATTAAGTCCCAGTTCTTGCTTCCAAAAGCTTGACTGCAAACGGGTTCAAGCCCTGAAGTGAGACCAACCAGAACAGAGTATCCAGTGATGTTGGTGAAGCCTATTGAGAGAGCCCCACCTGCAAGCTCTAAGCTTCCGAGTCTGCCCAAGAAAAGGACTGAAACCATGGCTCGAATGTAGACGAGACAGTTCATACCAGTTATAGGCAAAGCCATACCCCATAGCTCTTTCAGCTCCTCAAAGACCTGTTTGATTTTCGAAGAAAAGTTAAAAAAACATAAAGCTGTAATAAAAACAGAGCGTGGAGAAAGAAACGGAAAAAGGTCGATCTACCTGAGTCGCAGAAGGGGGCTTTTGCAGAGAATAATCCGGTTCCTTTTCAGCCATCGCAGACATTGGAAAGACGTCTCTCTAAAACCCTCGAAAATCCTTCAAAAGCCCACAAAGTTTCAAGATTTTTAGAAAAGAAAAGAAGCTCCTACTCTGTTTCTGGCTCAAGATTACTAAAAGAGAAAACAGCGAAGAAGAAAGCGGAACTTACAAGAATCTAACGAGGAACGGAAAGAAAGGAAGGATACCAAGTTAACTCCTATCTGCACAGTTCTCTCTTCGTTGTAGGGTAATGGGAGACATAAGTAGAGAAAAAGCAAGCTCTGATAATGGCAGGCTATTGGTAGCGACGTTTTGGGTTCTGCGAGAGCGAGCTTAAAGTGATGAGTCCAGGGAAAACTGTGAAGAGGAAGAGGCAAGGAGTTAGCTTTTAAATAAGAGCAGGAGGCGTCGGGTTGTAAAGAATGCAAATATGAGACAGAAAGAGAGAGACAGATATTTTTTTGTTTTTTTGGTAAGAGAGAGAGAGAGAGATTTATTGGAAAAAAATGAAAAAGACAAAAGGCTCAAGGAGTTTATTCGGGGAAAAAAAATTTGGTAAAAAATTCAGTGGGGGTTAATAAAATACGTGTATTGATAGGGAGGGGTATGCAGATCCACTGTAGCACTGTGTAGCGTAGATCCAAGGGCTGGTGTTAACTTGGCTGCACATCTAGATATTGGAGTGCCTGTCTGAAGTCTCCGAACACTTGGATTTACGTTACATTATGTATTATGCTACAGAGGATCTCGACCCGAGAGAGAGAGTCTTTACCAAAAAAAAAAAAAAAAAAGAGAGATGGAGGGAGATTTTTTTTTGGTAATGGAAATATATTGAGACAGACGGAAAGAGCACATAAATTTCAAGTTACCAACTTCTAAATTCCGTCGAGTGAATTGAGGCCATTAATGCCTATACGTCACGGACATACCAACTTTCCTTAGCAAAAGAGTGAGTTGAATTGTATAGTACTCATTGGCTGCAATTTAGTAATGTTTCTGTTCGGTAGATGACATTTTCATGTCAAAACCATAACTTTTCGTTTATGAGCTAAGAACCCTTTTTTACCTTAAAAAATGGTGTTTAAACGATGTTTTCGTGTCAAAACCGTGAATTTTCGTTTATGAGTTAAAAACCCCTTTTTTCCCTAAAAAATGGTGCTTGTGAAACCTATTAGGCTACATGTCTGAAGGCTCCCAGTTCTTAGATCTACACTATACTATGTAGCGTGCTATAGAAAACCCCGATCCGAGAGAGACAAAGAGAGAGAGATTTTTTTTTTTTTTGGTATAGGTAATATATTGAGAAAGACATGAAGAACACATAAATTCGAAGTTGCAAACTCTCAAAATCAGTTGATTGGATTGAGGCCAATTAGGCCTATACGTCACAGACATACCAACTTACCTTAGCAAGAGAGTTAGCTGAATTGTACTCATTGGCTGTAACTTGGTAACATTTCTATACCAGAGAGGACGTTTTCGTGTCAAAACCATAGATTTCCGTTTCTTTGTTAAGAACTCTTTTTTTTCCCTAAAAAATGGTGTTTAAACAACGTTAGATGAGAGAGAGAGAGAGAGAGAAAATCATATGAGATTTTTTTTCACGAAAAGGTTTCTTAGTCCGATTTCACTGAGAAATGGATGAGGGAGACTAGTGATCAACAGTGTTGATCAGAGGATGCAAATCCTTTATAGCATGGTGTAGCATAGATCCAAAGGTTGGGAGCACCTTGGGAAGCACTTTTAGACATTAGGCTGCATGTTTGAAGATTCCCAATCCTTGGATCTACACTATACTATGTAGCATGCTACCCCGATATATGAGAGAGAGAGAGAGAGAGAGAGAGAGAGAGAGAGAGAGATTTTTTTTTTTTTTTGGCTAAAGGTAATTTAAAGTTACAAACTTTAAATTTAAAGTTAAAACTTAAATTTAAAGCTACCCCATATTGAGAAAGACGTGAAGAGCAAATAAATTTAAAGTTACAAACTTCCAAAATCCATGCAATGGATTGAGGCCAATTAGGCTCAACGTCACAAATAGACCAACTTTCCTTAGCAAAAGTGTTAGTTAAACATTGTAGCTCTCATTGGCTATGTTTGGTAATGCTTCATCAAAAATGACGTTTCATGTCAAAACTAGAAATTTCCATTTCTGCGTTAAAACCCCCATTTTTTGCCTAAAAATGGTATTTGTTAAACCTGTTTCAAAAATGCTTTCACCGAGATAGGGATGAGGGGAGAGAGAGGGAATCAAACGAGATTTTTTCTTCACAAAAAGGGTTTCTCAGTCCGATTTTACTGAGACATGAATGAGGGAGACCAATGATCAACAATGTTGAGAGAGAACAAGGATCAAGCAAGAGTTCTTCATAGATTCTTCAAAGTTTCAAGGAGATAGAGAAGGTTTTGGTTCTTCAGAGTTTCAATGAAACAAAAAATGTTTCTTATTTCCATTTTTTCCTTTTTTTTTTTTTTTCATTGATTGTTTAAAAAAAAATTGAAAAAACTAAACGTAAACACCAAACAAAAAATTTTGTTTTCTTGTTCCCATAAAACAAAAAAAGCCAGAAACATTTTTTAGATGACTACCAAATGTATCTTAAGTACGACGCCACATGTCTGTTGTCTTGAAGGATAGGGACAACCAAACTAGGAGGATTTTTGCTTACAACAATATGAAAAACTGATCAAATCTTAGTTGTCAAATTTGTTGATAAGGTGATTATAACTATCCTAGGCAGCTTGGAGAAGGGTTGTCCGAACTCCAAACTACGACGACTTCACCAATGAGAATCCATTCTCTGTTTTATTTGCTTGCTTTAGTTATTTATCGAGTGTCTAAATGACATCTTTATTAGTGTATTTATGACTCAATTCTGTTATTCAATTTCCCTTGGTCTTATTTTCAAAATAATTTATTTATTTTTTCAATGAAGATAAATTTGTCATTTCACATAGAAATTGTATAAAATGTTGTATTAAATGACTTTTAACTTTTGAAAATACTTCTTTTAACCTTTGCATATTAATTAAATATTTTTGGAAGAAGCCATAGAACAAAATGTCAACTTACAAATACACTGAAACCCTAGTAAGAAAATCCGGTTATTAAAAGTGTTTGTACATTGTAATGGTTTTTTGGATTCTTTAGAAGTGTCTCATGTTGTATCAAATTATATCAAGAGAAATTTAACTCTGCTTCAGAATTTTTTTGGCTTTTATAAAAAAAAATTGATATTTTGGGGTGTTAGTACTTAATTGTAGAAGACATATTCTTCTCTCATATTTATCTGTTTGTCTTAATTATTTAAAGGGTTTGTAAATTGTAAGAGTTTGTTTGGATTCTTTAGAAGTTTCTCATGTTGTGTCAACTTATGTCAAAGTTCATCCAAAAGAAAAAAAAATCCAACCCAAAAATTTGTCAATCAGTTTGCAATGAAGGAACCAAAACCATGGGGAAGCAAACGTATATGGTGAGTGACCAGTGGGGTATAGGATTGCCTTCTTTTTAGGAAAACATTTTCTCACTTTTATCACTTAAAACAAAATCTTCTTTTAATAGTAGGGGACCAGTCCTTAACAGCCAATAAGACTCTTGTTTTTCTATAATCTTACATGTGGGAAGTCAAGTGATAATCCAAATGGAATCAGGTGGTCAGTGTCTCACCCTCTTTAATGTGGGACTTCCATTTCCACATACATCTCCACCCTTTATCTATTTAGGAGTTCCAATCACTATTGTTTCTATATCATGAAAATATGGTTTATGTGCGAGATTATAAGGACTAAGATAATAATTTTCATTTGTAGATAGCATGTTTAGGCAATTTCTAATTAGTAATTAATGGCAAAGATTTGCCACATCTTTCTCCACATATTTATTAAGGTTTGATTCTAAGTTGTTCAGGAATAGTGACGTTGAGTTTCTCGACCTTTTGCCTTAGGATTAGTCAGTTCTATTTCTTGATGGGGGCAGGAAATGGATATAACTCAGCGATTGTCACCCAGTGGTGGAAGTCATCAGTTTGAAATACATATTTTCAACATTGCAAATAAAGGCAAAACTAAGAATATTCATTTTTCAAAGGTTGCGAAAAGTTTTTAGTTTACACACAAATACGTGAAAAAATCTTAATTTATTTTTCACAAATAATATAAGATTATTTGGCCTCTAATTACATATGGGAAACATGCAAGGTAGAAAGTATTCCCATTTTGTTATCCTGTTGAAAGTTTTGAGTGATCATACCCTCATCAAGGAATGAAGAAGCAATGAAGGATAACACCTTTGACCCATCAATAATCAAATAGAGAATAATAGATTCGAAATAAGTTCTATTAGGAATCTATTACATCATTTAATTTGTTTGTAGCTACATAATCTTATAAAACATAGCCATTATCACTTTAATGAGGTTGTCTTTCTTTTCCTTTGTCTTTTTTTTTTTTTTTGAAATTAAACTTAAATTACCTTCAATGTATGTGGATATTTGTGTATAATGATGACTACTTGTTTAATTCATATCGTATTATAAAATACACCCTCTAATAATGCGATTCACATCCTATCTCCAATGCAAGGGTATGCCCAGTGCACATCCAACAGCTAGAAGCACTTAAGCCTGGGCATCACCAGCAAAACGTACACCCCAAGGGGTTTCCAATTATTTGATGCACCTAGGCATGGACACTACAATGTAAATGAATAATTAATGCTAATAATGCTCTCCGGGGCTCAAATCATCCTCACGTAAAAAAGACTTTGTCGTCAGTTTGTCTACACGAATCGTCTCCTTGTTACTATTTATCATCGCCAAAGTTTCATCATCTTCACCATTAAGTGGCTCCAAACTAGTGCCAGTAGTTGAGTCTGGGTTGTCTCAAGCTAAAGGGAGATTAGAAGGTATGCCACCATTGACTAGGAAGAAGTTCCCCTTTCATTCATAAATATTACCTTGTAACTCCGTTACTTTGATCCTGGAATGGTGAGCGAAACAATATAAAGATTAATGCGACCATTGCTTTTTCAAATAAAAACATCATGTGAAGATTGAAAACATTAATATACATTCGATGTCCAAAAACGTCTTGAACTGCATACAACCACTTAGGGGGTGTTTGGTTCAATAAATCTTTGGGATGACATTATTTAGAATGATAATTCTTAATTTTTGGAGTTGTTTGGTTCCACTAGAATGACTCTCATAAGCGAGCATCGTACTTTTCATGAATGATCATATTACAAAGGATGTATTCCAAATCTGAGTTTACCTCAACACTTAAACTCATATTTGAACAATTTTTTTACCACCTAGTATAAAAGGAGAAAGCAGAAAGATATTCTCTACGAAAGTCAATATCTCAACCTGTGAGAAACATGCATTAGCCTTAAGGCAACCAAACGATTTTTCAAAAAAAAACATAATTTAAAAGAATATCTATCAAAAGATTGATATTCATATTCGATACATACACCATTTGATTTACCGAATCAAACACCCTCTTAAACTCCTTGATGAAATCAGAAAAATATGAAAAATATTCGAACGTTAGATAGGTGGCAAATTTGAAAAAGAAGAGGTGCGTAAGCACCAGCATTCCCGCTCCCCGACGTATTTCAAAGAAGAAACGCACTGAATGGGCAGATTCCAATTGAATGAATGAGATGTGTACAGCTCAATGGCTCATTACGCCATCGAAAGGAAATGATCCATGCAATCCATCGGGCCCCTCGCTCAGCCAATCAAAGACGAGCCTCCTAGATGGGACAGCACTAGTGCCTCGATCAGAGTTTTGATCCCCATGGCGGCCCTACGCTTCCCAAGACAAGAGGACAAAAGGCTTCCCCTGCCTTACGTAATGGTTTGAAACCCAAAGTGGGATAACCGCCTCAGAAAATATATATATATATATATATATATATATAAAAAGGTGAATTAAGGGTGTGTGGTATTGATATTTGGTATGGTATAGGGTATGTACATCTTATATCGATACTATACGGAATAGTGATTCGATATAGGAAGCTCATATCGAAATCATACTAAATTTGTTTGGTTTGATATTTGGTACTAGCATTTGATATGATATCAGTATTTAATATGAAATCGATTCAGTATGGGGTGTCTATTGAGTCATATCTCATATTGATTCCATATCGAATAGTGTTTCAATATAGTATTTTTTTTTTTAGATAATTTGACATGTGAGTAAAGAATCTAAAAATTTATATTTTCCTAAAATTTAAGCCCCACCCAATACGTTGGTGATGGATCTCAAAACCCTTTACCATTTTTTCCTATAGGTTGTTGTCCACCAAAATTGTCCCTTTTATTTTATTACATTTTTTTCTCATAATTTTAAGATGAGGGGGAGGGCGCTCTGAGCCTACGGCATTTCATATGCTCTCTCACAATGTAATTTTTTATATATCATACTATCATATATTATATAAGAGTATGTATTCATACTTTATGGTTAATCTTTCCCTTGACTATTTTATCCTTCAGTCTTACTTAAATTCTCTTTCTCTTTTCTTATCTTTTTCTTCATTTTTTTTTTCTCTCTCTCAAATTGTTGGTACCCTTTCTATTTTTTATTTAAATTTTTCTAATTTTTATTGTTTAACTTCAATTTAATTTAGTTGGGAAAATCATCTCTTTCCTTTTCTTTCCTTAACTCTCTCTTTGCCCACAATCTGATTTTTTTTGGTAAATAATATATTTTTTTTAATTTGATAAATAATCTATGGTAGAGAATAAGGGCGAGTGATGGTTTTTCTTTATTTGATAAACTCATATTATTCTATCAAAATAGTTGAGAAAATATTCTCTTTCATTTTCTTTCCTTAACTCTCCCTTTGCCCACGATCTGAATTTTTTTAGTAAATAATCATTTTTTTTTTTTTGGGTAAATAATCCATGGTAGATAATAAGGTGTGTGATAGCATGTCTATTTTTGGTATACTCATATTGTTCTATCAAAAAAGTACCATATGTCTTTTATATTCTTTTTCTTTTTAATCTTAAATAACCCTAATATGTTATAGCCTCCAGCGAATATCCTTAGTAATTTCTCCCTCTCTCCCTCTCCCCAAATATTTTTGGATCCCCATTAATAATGGTTATTAATTCTTAATTATAAGTTTTGTGATCCTCTAGCTATCCATCATCAAAGAATTCATGGTAACCTTTCCAGCCAAATAGGTTTGATTCACCATTAATGACCGTTGTCTTCTTTTACGGAAATGGGGTTTTGCGCTCCTCTAATTCACTCTCTTCTTCTAGCATACTTTCTATTTTTCTTTTCTTTTCATAACATTTTTCTCTCCCTTATTACTCTCACAATAAAACACAATCATCCGAGGAGGAGATGTTTATTTTCTACCTTTTGTGTTTGATTTTGCTTTTGTTGAAGGTTCTTTAATTTGAACTCACAGTCAAATAAATCAATTGGAGAAATTGTATTCGAGGTTGTAATCTCACTTTACAAAGTTTGTGTTCAAACTAGATCAGCATTGCTTCATAATCTACTTTGTATTTGTTTTTTTTTTTTTTTTTCTTCTAATCCTTTGTATCTTAAACTCTTGTTTAAATTATTTTTCTTTTCTTTTCAATTTAAATTGAAATATATTGAACCTTACAAAAATTTGGATCAACAAATTTTACAAAGGATAATTTTTATAATGATTTAGATTGTTGTAGACATTTAGTTACAAACTCTTTTTTTCACGTTTTTCCATACTTACAGAGAATTCTACATAACCTTAATCATCTCCATCTCTACCAATTTATAGGGAAAACAAAGAGATATAATTTTCCAAAGTACCTCGTAATGTAAACCCAAAATTTTTTTCTTGCCGGCTCCATTTGGTTACAAGGGGAATTAAAGGGAAGGTATATAAAATTTTCTAACTTGAAAAAGAAACTTTTGTAATTATTACCCCATTTGATTATATCACTGACTATAAATCATGTCATATTTGATTATTAATTTTCATTTTACTTTACATCCAAACCCTTTTACTATAAATGTAAAATAATAACTCTAGATCATCGTGCCATATTTGATTATTAATTTTTATTTTACTTTACATCCAAAACATTTTGCTATAAAATGTATCATTACTTAGATATGATGAAAAAAATTAAATAGTATACACAATCACATGGGATCACATGAAGTGTTGAACAAAAGTTTCTTTTTTAAGTTTGAAGATTGCATTCTATTCCTTTCCAATTTCTCCTACAGTTAAAACATATCTTTTGAAATTTTAACAATCTTTTGAAGACAGCCTGCAACCCAAACTATGGAATACAACACATCAAAGTAATCTTTCATAGACGCGACCGCCATCCACCTCAGCTACCATGCCATACGTAAATTTAGATCCTTAAATTTCCATCCAAGAATCAAAGCCAGTCTCATCATCTTCATCTTCAGCAATTTATACTGAAACTCATTTTGCTTACCTAAACACAAGTGAAATGTTCCTTGGATGCCATTTTGTAAAATTTTTTTTTTTTTTTGTTAATTGAATTGAATTGAAATGAAACCTTTATATGCATTTATCAAGGACAGATTAAGTATCTCATCGATCACCTTCCTTTCACTGTGAACTTGTCGGGAAACAGTGTGACATATCTGATATATTGATTCTCCATTGTATTGACCACTGGGGGTGAGGGGGACAAGGACATTAACCCTCTACAACATATATAGTGGGGGAAGCACTTAATTGATCAGGGACCGGTCAAGACTCAAGCTTGTCTTTCCTACACTAAGCATATTATGTTCGTGAAAATAAGGAAGCTACTTATATTGTCTATCTGATTTGACCCTTCCCTTTGTTCATTTCTTAAGACATATTTGGCATCAATGGTGGACACTAGACGTGGACATACATGAATCATCCTCTTTATATAAAATGTTATTGGCATGCAGCATTCGCTGTCTTTTCTATTGGGGTACATTGTCTTGATATCTTGTATTTCTTTGTTTGCATCATTAGACTGATTTGAAAGGATCATTAAAGGCTATGTAAGTATTTCAGCAGATTATCTATATAAGGTTTCATTATATATTTTTAGTAAAGACTCTTGTCCTGTAATCAATCTAAGATAGGTGTGAGAACGAGCGTCTGTAACCTTATTTTTCATTGATAGTGAAGTAAATCTCATCTTATCATGCAAGTAGAAAACCTTGTCAAACCACATAAATCTTGATATTGTGATTGTTTGTTTGTAATTTTCTTTCTTTTTTGCATCGTCTTAGGTTGCGTTAGATAACGGTCTAGAAAAACGTTTCTGGAGTTTTTTTGTTCTATGGAGACAAAAAAATGGAATAAAACGTTTGGTGCATTTATGGTGTGTTTCGTATTTTTTTTTTTTTTTAAGTGAAAATAGAAAAAGCAAAAAAAAAAAAAACTAGAAAACAAGAATTAACGGAACGACAAAAGGCAGTTCTATCCAAAAAAAAAAGAGCATTTCAGCACAAAAACTGAAATTTCCATTTTTGACACGAAACTTCGTTTCTAAAACAGAAACGTTATCAAACACAGCCTTAAATTCTCTTGTTTTTCTACATTTTCATGTAAGTGTTCATGAATAATTAAGAACACTTGTGCGATTATTTATTTATAAATTTTTATTATTTTCTATATCATTTTAAGTTCTTGTTTTTTCTACACTATCATGCAAGGGTTATGGTTATCGACAACCCAAAAATTTAAGGTTTTTGAAGTGTTCATCAATGATGGTGTAGTGACTGTTTCTCAACATGTACTGTTTTGGCCATTTGTTTGTGGGTTGGGAAGCTGTACGTGTACGTACTTTGCCTTTCTTTGTTTCTTTATTGTGTGGGCCATGCAATAACTTGGCTGACATTAGACATTACGTTGTCTCATAACTATTGCATATGGGAAGTACATAGGAATAAGCTTTAATTCATGTTTGCAACTCTGTTCATGCACCAACACATCTACTGCTTTATCCATAGTGGCCATCAGTGTCCACATCTGTAACTACTTTGCCTACTTAATTTATAAATTAGAAGACCTAGACTTCCATGTTTTAAGTATTAGTTAATGGCTTCAACCATTCAAAATCCCACATTTTCTCATAGATTATAAGGGCCCAATAATATCAGGGTTAATGGCTTCTAGAAGGCCAATCAAGATTTTGAATTAGATAGAGTTTCTTCTTTTTTTCAGGGATGTGCTGATCTTTCTTTTTACCGATCGCAATGTCAAAGGTGAAGAAGTTTTAGATTTGACGTTTCATCCATTTTATTGGAGTTTCTGACCAATTCCAATGTCTTTTGTATGTGATTTCCCCTTTTTCTTAATACAAATGATATTTAACAGATAAAAAATATTAATTAAGTTATTAATATCTTAATCAACTAATAATTGGGTCGTTTTCGGGCACTCAAAGGATTTTGAGGTTAAAAGGATTTGAGTTTTTCATTGAATAGATAATCAATAATAGATCAGCTCCAATAGCATAGTTGTGTCCAAAGTGGCCATCCACAACATTATATCTATAATTTTCATTTAACTAAAGGGTTCATAATACCATGTTTTTTTAATTAGGACTATTAATTAATTATGGCCACGACCATTAAGAAGATCCATTTCCTTATCAACCAAAAGTGTCCAATTTGTGCGTTTCATATGTCAGCAATTACCCAAACTGCTAATCCTGATAAAATTTCAGACCTTTTTTCAAACTGTGAAAGACTAAAGGAGAACAAAAACTGATTAAAGAGGAAATGATCTATTTCTCATGTGGTTAAGATTATATTATCAAGCCAACTTTTGAGGTTTGAGTTATCCTAAAGCTTATCAGTTTTTCATTAATTAAAAAATAAATAAATAGAAGATAATGAACTATATATTTTATCCAATAAAAACCTAATGAGGACGAAACGGCTTATCCCTCAACTGTTATTCTAGGAGTGGATATATGATTCTAGATCCACCCGGAGTTGGCCTTGGAGCCCGGAGTTTTTCTTTTTTGGGTTCCTATTGTAGGGATATGCTGTTGTTTTATTGAGGATTTTTTATTAGTGTACGATATATTGTATTCCATCATAGTTTAATTTAGGAAGTATTGATTTAGGCACTTTGGCAAAATAGAACGGCAGTCCCGCTTGTCGGTAAGCAGGCCATGGGGGTTGCAAGGGGGGTAGGAGGCCCCTTTGCGTAGCAGGGGTGTAAGGGGTGCAGCCCCTTTCTCGAAATTTTTATTTAAGGGAAGTTTTGTACTTTTTAGTATTAAGGTTTTTCGCTATAAGGTTTTGTACTTTCTCTATAAGAAATTCTGAGAAATGTGAGGATGAGCGTTGTAATCCTATTCTTCATTGATAGTAAAGCAAAATCTCATCTAACTGAAGACGTAAGTAATTTTGTCGAATCTCATAAACTTGTGTGTTTTGTTTATTCTTGTTTTTTCATTACCTTCTGCATCACTTTTAGGGTTGCAATTCAACATTTTTTTTCATTTTTTTTTTTTTGTTCTTTCTTCTGTAATATTCTTCCTCTAATTTTCTATTGAAAAAGATCCCGAATTTTTAAATTTATTAATCATT
>NW_024870508.1:0-24809 GCF_013358625.1 Macadamia integrifolia | reverse complement strand
AAAAAAAAAAAAAAGTAACATATATAGTTCATTTTCCACATCAGTCCCCTGCCCTATCTTGTACTAATTCTGATAAGTTTCCTTTATGAATAAGTGGCTTTTACACTCACAAACATCAGCCATTAGTGACGCCCCCCTCCCTATATTCTGGTTGGAATGCAAGCAACACAAACAGTAAATGCGCGTTTACAACACTAAAATGGCTGGGATCTTGCCTTGGTGTCACATCCATACATGTATGTAAGCTTGTCCAACCAAAATTGTGTATTTCAAATGGTGGGTACCTAAAGAACAATTTTGAAAAGAGACTAGAAATGCTTGCGTCCTTGTGTTAACATTCTCCATGTGCTTATTCCACTCCAATTATATTAAACTAAGCAATAACTAGCTTTAATTATAGTGTGCTTCACTTCTTCTTTGAAGGTTTTATTTATTTCTAGTTAAAAAAAAAAAACAACAACAAAATTAATAAAAGAAATAAAAAAAAAAAAAAAAAACAACAACAACAAAATTAAAAAAATTGTGCGAGATTTACTTTGGAAAAAGTGAAGCCTAAACAAATTAGGTATCAAAAGTGACTTCTTTTGTCAAGAGGGATACAAGTAATCAAGCTTAATTACCACATGTATAGGGAATAAGATGAAGAATGCATGAACATATTTATTGGGTTGCCGATTCAGCTTCTACTTTTTAGGATCAAAGTAGAGAAGCCAAAGCATCAAACAAAGACAAGATATGTTACCCTAACAAAGAGTTTCTGAGATATCAAGGAGAAGATCAGGTATAGAAACAGCAATTGTGGTCAATTTGTGGTTCAAATTCTTCCTCTACTTATGGAATAAAAATGGTTGATCTCTCTTACCCTTTCTCCTCCCCACTTTTTCTCCTTCATATACTCCCCCATTCCCTCAGCAATTGTGGTCAATATAGTAGGCATGTTTCATGCCTATCATCTTTTGTTTTCCTTCAAAAAAAAAAAAAAAAAACCTTTAGAGGCTCAATTTGGATTGTGAGTCCAAACGGTCACTAATTGGAATTTGAAAATGGAGAAATCCAACTTGATAGTATAACAACTCAGTCTGGTCTTTGCTTGCAGTCGAAAAAAAAAAAATCTAATCTTTGCCACATTGTATATAACAATACAAGAAAGGTGGCAACAAGCGCACTTTAATGACAGACTTAGAGGCTGTATTTTTTACCATCACTATAAAGGGATCTTTAGGGGCAATAATTATTACCATCACTAAATATTGGAACCAGATAAAGTGCACCAGTGCGTCCAGTGTGTATTCAACAGCCAAGAATGCATGCTCAGTTGCTACTAGTCATCTGATTCCCCATTAGGTGCACTGAGCCACTGGAGAAGATCCAGGTTTTTCCAATCTAGTCACTAGATCCTCTCATTTTAGCAGAAATTTTATTAAACAACTTGGTGAAAACCTTTTGCATTGGTTTCAAATATTTGCCACCAAACACCAGCCTTTTGCGCAATAAATAATTTCTGCCACTAAACATATATTTAACAGCAGTAAAAACTTACCACCACTAAAATTTTAAAATATTCAGCGGCTTTTTGTAAAATACGGCTATTAAATTTCTGCCACTAAACAATGGGTGAGAAAAAGACTATTTTGCCCTGCATTGAAGATACTCATGCATGCCCTTCAATTGGCTGTAGGCACTGGTGCGTGTATTATTGGGTAGCATTCTCTGCCCTGAAAAGTACTATTGCATTGTGTGGATGTGTGCCATGTCAGCGTACAAATGCATAAAACATCTTGCACTACAAACTTCAAACATAAAATTAAACCAAATAATCTTAGACCAAATCTTTCCCCATGTACATACATAAAGGTCTAAAGGTCTATTCTTTTAACAAGAAAATTTTTAAATTATTGTATAGTATTCGAAAATATTATGTATATGTATGTACAATGGACAAGTTGATATTATTAAAAATAAAATATAATTTTTTATATAATATTAATTTCTTCTTGGGTTTCTGCTCTAAGTTGATTCCTTGCTTGAATATTGAATGTAAGTATTAAAGGAGGGAGATGTGAACATCCTTCCCCCATCCCAACTTTTAGGGTGTACTAGCTGAGGAGTAAATAAGGCCCAAAAGAGCATGAATAGTGAGGTACTGACATAGAATCTTATAATCCACAATTAATAAGTGTAATTTATAATAGTTTAGAGAAGATTAGAAAATAATTCCTTAAAAATGCTCATTAACCTAGACAGATCACTTTATCCTCAATGTGGAGACATATACAAAGAATCAAATGCTGACGTCAAAGAGAAAGTCATATAATATGAATCTCACAAAAGTGAAACATAATATATTCATGTGTCTTAAGATCCCAACTATAGGAATCCATGCATGCATATATATATATTGAAGGGATAGCTTGTCTCATTACTTTAATGTGATTTCATTCTTTTGTTGTTACCTTTTTCTAAGAAATGATCAATGTTTCTGATTCCATATGATCATTTAAAGAAGGATACAGATTATCACTCTGGATTGGGTCTTGGTGTGCTAATTAATTCCTGAGCCAACCCATGAACCAAACCAACCCAACCCAAACCTCCTAGGTCAGCTTTGGGTTGGTTTGCAGTTTGAAACCATCGCGAGCCATCGAACAATTTACCAACAAAACCCCGAACTAAAACCGAACCGGCTGATCTTGATTCTTTCTGGGCTAGCCTCTTTTTATTTATTTAATAATAATAATAATGACCCAATTGATAAACAGGTCGGTCGCGGTTAAGTTCTTGGACATTATCCTTTCGGGGTGAACCAACTGAATAAAACAAATTTATGGACCAAATGAAATGAGTCTTTAGGTGTAAGAGCCAGATATATTTCATAAATATCACCCCAACTTAAGCTGGCCTGCGATGATCTATTAGGGTTGAGAGATGTTATAGGTCTACAAGAATTCTCAACCCTTTCTAACAGTAATATAATGGCCCACTAAAGTTTCTAGGTGATGTTGCTTGTCGGGCATCTTGTGTGGGAATTGCAACCAGAGACAGAAGGTATTTATTCTCTTCTAGCACCACTTGAGTTATAAAACATATATCATTTTACTGGGGAAACTACTTTAATATTTTTAAAGAATTAAAACTAGCCACAGGACTACATGATAGTATAGGATTATATGATGATTGATACAATGTGAACCAATTCTTTGGCACTTAGGGTGACAAGATTAAATAAGGCTCTACCTCCCTAAACTATAGAATAATTGAAATCTAGGTAGGTTATGGTGTAGCTAACCTTCTTGATCTGTAGCCAGTATTAAAAAGGATTTAAAGAGAAAAACCACTTTAATTTCCACTGTTGCTTACATAGAAAATAAGTTTTTTTATTCTGATACATATGATTCTATTCAAACAAGTCTCAACTATAACCAAGGCATATGCTTCAGTGAGAATTGTTACATTGGCTGTCTTAATATATATATATATATATATATATATATATATATCTAACACAAGTTGTTACATTAGCTATCTTTTTTCTATCTTTTTCAAAAGAAAAAGTAATTAATTAGGGGAAAATAAGAGGGGCAACAAACCTTAAACCTATACAAATTAAATTTAAACCACAAAAAATATACCAAGTCACTGTGATTAACCGATGTTTAGAACTCATTGGTCTTATTAATCAAAGCTCCATTTGTTTCCATTTAACCTAGTGGAATACCGTTTTTTAGTACGTATTAGTCTTATATATCAAGCTTGCCAAGTAAGATTGATATCCATGGAGGTACCTGCTTTTGTGAAAAAGGTATTCCCCTTAACATGCAAATAAAACAAGGCTTAGAATCCAAGACTAGATTGGGTTAAAGGCATAAGCTATATAAAATTTCAAGTTTGTCTACTTGTAAATTTATTAAAAGCTAAAATTAGAGTAGAGGCATTCCCTTCATCAATAAATTAATCTGCTTCCACTCATGTTACCTTCTATTTTTCTGTTAGATTTCATTACTCTATTTGGGCAAGAACTTTAATTAAGGGCCAAGTATCAGCCCATAAGAAGCCCATTTAAGATTCATTGAAACTTTATGGAGAAATGAATGATGGATCTATGGTTTCAATCATGATTTAAAGAATCTCCGATACTGATACGATACCCTCCGATACGTATCTTAAATTTAGCCAACCGATATGATACACACCGATACGATACATGGAATTTTTAAAATCCTTTCGTATAAATATATATCCTATGATACATACCAATATACACCAATACACTATCGATATGTACTGATACTCTATGAAAAATATAGAATCGAGGTGAAATATACGTTTCGGTCTGTATCGATCCATATCGATGAGTATTTGTATGTATCGATCGGTATGTATCGATGAGTATCAGTACGTATCAGTATCGGAATGTATCGATCAGTATGTATCGGTGAGTATCGGTATGTACCGATACAGTGCGCTATGGTTATATAATGGCCAAGATGGGTATTTTTTCAGAAAACATGATTTTTTTAGGGGTTTTTGTTCCAAAGTTGCTGTCAGCCATATTTATCTCTAATTAAAATAGAAATTAAGGTTGGGAACAATGATTTTACATTTATGGGACAACTACAAACTTTGAATTCTTAGTACGATACCCTCAATTTAGTGTTTATGCATAATACATGCTATCAATAGCTTTTTTTAACAAATTTTTTATGCAAAAATTTTAAAAAGGTGTTTCATATCCTTTTATTTGCATATCTTTAGCGTATCTTCTATACGATATGATACCCACCGATACGTATCTTAATTTTAGTCGACCAATACAGCGACCGATACCGATACTTTAATCTTTGGTTTTAATTAATTACATATTGTTTGCTGCCTTTTACATGTCCACTTGCTTAGGCTGGAACTTCTCTTGCTTTACAACTGACATTCTCTCCTCCATTGAATAGCTTATCAGCTTCTTCCCAGCCTCCTTATACTCATTAGCAAACTAACACAGAATCTTCAGATAAAACTCATACTTGATAAAAGGGTCCGGCCGGGCCTGGCCGGGGTGGGGTTGGGGCGGGGCCGGGTGTGTTCGGACTTCAGACTTTCATGTCAACAAACCCAAAAATTATTTAAGGCTTTGTTTAGTTGTAAGGGAAATTGAAAATTGAAAGGGAAGGGAGTGGAAGTTTCAAACCTAATAAAGTACCCCACACCAACATGTCATTAATTCATAATCATTTTGTATTTAATTATTAAGTTTACTTTTGCTTTGCATCTAAATCTCTTGAATTCGATATTAAAAAAAAATAATAAAAATAAAATAAAATAAAGATTAGGAACAATGTTTTGGGGTGGGACATAGGAGTCACGTTCAGACATTGGGAGAGTAGAATGAACAAGAGGGGCACACACCCCTTGTATCTAGGTGTGGCCCTTATGCCCCACTCAGAATTCACTTGCCCAAAAATCATATTTGAAAAGTATCATCCTGGTAAGAAATTTAAGTAATTTCTATAACCATTGGGTAATGATTACAAAAGTTTCTCGATTTGAAATTTTCATTTTTCTTTCCTTCAATTTCCTTTGCCACAAAAAAATAAAGCATTGACAAATCTATTAGGAAGTGGTGATAATTGATTCATAGGAATACAATCTTTCAGCTAAGAGAGATTTATCTGCAACATGAGAACTTCATTATGTTTTTCCCCAAGTACATTCATGGTTAAAATCATCAATCTTGGATTTTTAATAAGGGTCTCATTTTTTTTTTTTTTTTTTGGGTGTAAATATTGGGTTTCATGGGTATTGGGTAAGACATGAGAAGCTAGCCTGGTTATGATTATTAGATATGCTTGACGGCTGTGCTTCACGGTGCGAAGCTAGCCTGGTTATAGCCATGACCTTAGCCCTAGCCCATCCAAAAGATTTTTTTAACATTTAACTGATATCATCTTTCTTCTAAAACTCACCCGACTGTGATCATTAGCCCACTCAACAAATCTTCAAATTCTCCCTTGACCACAGCCCAAGCCTGCTTGGTTGGTGTGCTCAAAATTTTCTAGTATATCGTTCACTTCATCTCTCACTTGTGTCTCAAGCTTTTAATCTAATTGGATTTCACCACATGGTAAAATATATTGTATAAAATTTATTTATTTAAAATAAATTAAAATTCAAACCATTCCAATAGAAAGACATATTAGGGCCCTGCAACTCTTATCAAATCATTACTAGAAGGGGATAAAAAATCATTAAGGAGAGGGATTTCTGAGCAAGTAGCATGGAGGAACACATAAATGAGGTGCAATGAAACAGTTTTCAACATAGGAGACTAGTGAAGTCAATTAATAGAAGAGAGAGAAAGGGGAGGGTGTTAGCATTTCCTCCCTTGGTGATTTAAAAAACATTTTTCTCAAATCAATAAAACAAATCTGAATTCAATTTAACTATGTTCTTCTTTTTTCTTTTTTCTTTTTTTCGGTGGGGAAGGGGTGAGAAATGAGATTAGGGCTACTACGATTTAATTTGTATTCATGATCATTCGTTCATAAATTTATCTGATATTGTAAACCAAATATGAATTGGGATATCTTTTAGTATTTAGAAGATAATTAATCACACATAAATTTAGAAATTGATGTATTATTCCAATTATAATTTAAAAAATATATTCTAACAGCTACTTAACAATTGAAACAGTTTGGCTTAAAGCTTCTCATGACATTAAGGTCTTAATTTGAATAATCTAAAGATTGGAGGGATGACAAAAGCTTAGGCTGCCAACATGACCATGAAGCTTCAAGTCTTAGGGCATGAAGAACTTACACCAGATTATGACCCAATAAATTATAAAATATACCAACCCATCCATTTGTTAGAATGATGAGATCAACAACTATCCACCTAGCAGAAAAGAAAACCACTACTGGAGGAAGGTTCCTCCTCATTGCTAATGGCTAAAGCCTTTTCCCTTTCTTTATCATTCAACATTTTTAAAAAATACATGAGGGGAGGGGAGGGGAGTGAGTCCTTCTCAGGTTTTCAGTTTATAATGGCAAAGAAGTTGTCCAGGAAAAACTATGGATCAAAAGTGCAGGTTCCAATAGTGATAATATTTAAAAACAAAAAAAAAACATAAAACTGGCAATGGGCTTATCACATGATCAATCCACCCATAGCTCAGCGAATTGAACTCCACTCAAAATTTGGGTAGACTAGTGATGGACTATTGAACTTGCAAAGGTGTTCTTTTTTTTTTTCCCTTTAATCTTTCCATAGTGCAAAATTCATTTAAGGAGAATAAAGAAACTAGAATTTAAATAAATAAAAAACTATAGTGCAACAAAAAGGCATCCATGAGCCAGGTGGGAAATTAATTTACGGAGTTGACTCACTCAAATCAACAAGACTCAAAAAACACCACCAAGTCGACCCTCTTTTTCCATTAATTTTCTCAAGATATTATCTTTTAATATATATATATATATATATATATTTATTATTATTATTATTCTCTTAATAGCTAAAGGTAATTATTGATTTATCAAAGCTAGTCTTAGTATACTTATATGCGTCGTCATGTTGGAACATGTTTTAAAAAAAAAATCATTGAATAAATACATGAGTGATCAAACAAATTGACTCACCTGACATCCAAATTGTTCCAACTTTATTATACTTTTAAAACCATTGATGATAAAATCATGAGGCCTAATCATTAAACAAGTAAATCTAAAGATTAAAAAAAGTTATACCATAATAAATCCTTCTATTCTTATAGGCCGAGTAAATTGCATGTGTCTTGCCTATGGAGGAATCATGCTTAACGAATGAATGACAACGAAACAGATTCCTTCAATCTAAAGCCTCTTGTTCATGTGCTTGGACGTAGCACGTCTTTTAATCCAACTACACTACAAACATTTCATCTATCAAAAAAATTTAGTGGTTGTAAGTTGTAACCATCCATAGCTTTTTGTGGAAGCACATTGTAAATGTTTTGTTTCTAAGAAAATGCTGTGGAGACCACCCTCTATATGTTTTGTGTCTTATTTCCCAGGAAAGTAAAAGTAACCTCCATTAACAAAACAAACACAACAGCTACACATCTACACAATATGAACAAATATTCAAATCAGGCCAACCCTCTTCCCAATCCCATGGTGTCCCCACTTTTCCACCATTGTTGTGTCTTGTTTAGGATGCTTTGATTTAGAACTAGGAAGCATGCGAGTGGAAAGTAAAATGAAGGATGATGGTCTCTTTAATAGTGCCCTTTTCACTATGTGCTCTTATTAGGTAAAACAAAATGGTATCTCATATTCAATATAAAGTTTTCAAGATCATTCTAAGATTTTATCTTGTCATGCTAAGGAAAGATGGAAAAAAAGAAGCTGAGGCATTTGGCCTGGATTGTTTGATACTAAAGGCTATACTATCTGTTAAAAGTGGAATTGTGAGAAGACTCCAAAGTTGGCTTTCTTTTTTCCTTTCTTTTTATTATTAATCCAAGAAAAGGACAGTCCAGACCTAAGCATGCCCTCAGACTATACTTCTCTTTGGAAAAGCATGGAAGGTTAATCACATTGTTTGGGTCCAAAGTGAAACGTGTTACATAAACTTATACAAAAGAGAAACTGCAAAGTAAACCGCTGTTCATCTCTTGATTGCACCTTAACCCATGCTTTGAGGAATCGGAATCAGATTAGATGGATCGCCTATTATGAATCCAATTTCAACTGATTATTGCAACCCTTTTTTGAATTGCTTATTATTCATATTTGATCTTCATTTTTTCTTTTGTTAATAAAATAATAGAAAATCAATGAAACGTACCTCTAATAACAATATCCATAAGTATATTGAATCACAGCTCCAAAAAAATCACAAATTTTGAGGAAAAACCTTGCTTTTTTCCAATTCCCATTTCTGAGTTTTCTACTTATTTTGGCTGATCCCTAAGTATATTGAATTATCCATTATTCATGTTTGAAGAATGAAACCCACAATTGTGTCTGACATGGACTCATTAAGATTAAATGAGTTTTTTTTTTTTTTTTTTTTTTTTTGTTGGGTAATAGATTTCAATTATCAATGCCCAATAGAATCACATAAATATAAGTAGGAGTGTCAGCAACCATTACCAAAAAATTATATATAATCCTTAATTCATCCCAAAAAAAAAAAAAAGGAAAATTATGCTAATAAATAATGATAATTGAGAGCATCTTAAAAATAATTAATATTTACTCTGCCATATCAAATATTTGATTACGAAGATATTTGAGATGTGAGCACCCTTACAAAATCCTAATCTCAAAGAATTAAGGAAAAGTGTAAGGGAATGGGGAAGGTTGTAAGTAGGAGAGGTAAGGTAGTGCAACAAAGGAAAAAGGTGAAGAAAATTAGGAAAATTGATGCCTGAAAGGTAACTAGGGAGATAAGACTTTTATCCTCAAATATATGGACATATAAAGAATCAAATGTGATGCCTAAAAACCATGAAATATGAATCCACAAAAGTGAAATTATATCTCTGGATCCCATCTTAATCAAAGTGACTCATACATGGAATGGGGACCCCTTTTACAACATCCATGCAATTTCATTCTGGTCTTCTACTTCACCAGACAACACCTTTCATATGATATAATAGGTTGAACAGCATCCCATCTTTGGTGATTCATACATGGAGAAAGACTTTCCTCTCCAGCCTGTTCCTGGAAAGTACTAGCCAGCTGTAACATTTTTCACTAGATGCTCGCAATTCCATTGCAGAATTTGTCATCGACTCAACCTCATTACCAGATCCCATTACATTGTTGTTCCCTAGAAAATAAATCTCTGCAGGAGGGTGGGGAGGGAAAACCCCAAAACTTAAATTCACTCCACAGGAAGAGACAGCATCCTGTTGTGTGTTAGTGTTTGTATTTTGGTGGGATGCAGGGAGTTTGGCTCAGAAAGCAGATCATGTAGACTGATCAGCCAGTGGATCAAGTTTCATGAGTTGAGATACAAAATGTCAGGAGCGATCGAAATCATAAAGGGAGCAGAAAGAACTCTTCAACAATAAATTTTTGTAGCTTTGAATTTGAAAGAAGCTAGGGAACTCCATTTTCCTGACATGTATATTGATCATGTTGGACATGTGCCAACTGCCAACACAATCATTCAAACTTAATTATCGAATATCCTTTGCATTCACCTACCACTCTTTTACAAACCATTTATTCAAGTTTTCCAGACAGTATCCTTTATATTGTACACTTACATTCACTAAAATAATTTAGAAGCATATCAAAATAGCTGTACAGGAATTCCTTCCTTTCAGATTTCCTGAAGTTTCCAGGTCAAAAAACTTCAAAAAAAAAAAAAGGGTACAACAGTAAATTGGCAACAATAGAATAAGGGCTCTTTCATCAAAACAATATCATTGTCATCGTCAGGTAACATAGGGTGGCAGAGGAATGTCAATGTCCTGTAACATAGGATAGAAGTAAATCAATACAATAGAAACATGTCTTACTACAAACGAAAGGAAGAAGTCACTTTAATCAATTAGATTATCAGGAAGAAAGAAAAAAAGTCACCGCAATAAGAAAAAAAGTCACTGCAATCAATTGTATCTTAATTGATTTTTTTTTGATGAATAAATAAACTTATACCCAAAGCGAAAAAAAAACACAAGGGGAAGAAAGTGGGGCGGAAGCCTAAGCCAACAAGGAAGAACCAACCCCAGGGGGAACAAAGCAAAAGGCAACAAACAAAAAAATTACAGCAAAAACCAAATCAGCAACCAGCAACAGGGCAAGAGAACCGAACCAGCAACCAAAGCCACAGCACGGGAGGAGAGGGAGAGGGCCAAGAGGAGAAGGGGGGAAAGGAGGTCAAGTGGTGGGGGGAGGGGCTGGCGTAAGGCACCAGGAGGAGATTATGTGGTCATTTCTAGAGGAGTGGGGGATCGGCCGAGATCAAATAGAATGGAAGGATTGGATTTTAGAGGTAACATCAAAATAGATGGCTTTCCAAATCCTTTCCGCAGAATGGGAGTTGGAAGACCATCTGCGAATATTACGCTCTATCCAAAGATAAGATATAGTAGCAGAGAAAGCTAACTTACCAATGATGTCACAAATGGAGGAGCCGGCAAATGTCATGTCAACCCAAATATATTCCCTCTCAAAGGGGAGAATGGCTCTACCATACCAGGAAGGAGAGAGGACAAGAGAAGAAGAGGTGGGGGATATCTTCTTGACCCAGGGGGCAAAGGCAACAGGACGGGTTGACCTGGATGTGACAGTGAATAAGGAAGGACTGCATGGGGAGGCAGTTAGAGAGGCATCTCCAGGTGGTGAAGCTGTGACGGGGAATATGGCCTTTGAACCATATCTTAATTGATTTTTTAATGTGATCAAGCTTCAAATGGATGGCTAACAATTAGTATTCGCAGGCAGCTGTGCATCCTAGAATGTGTTCTGGAAGTAATATCACTTGTGAGATGTAGACTTTACAGTTAGTCTGTTTGAGTTCTGCCACTGCACTGTTAGTCATGGGTTTGCCACCTTCTCCACTTGGATTACTAATGGGTCTTGAGCCATTATTCAATCAACAATGTAAGTAAGATGTGGAAGAAGAGAGAAGGAATAAAGATACAATAATACCTGGGCGTATTTTGACAAAATATTCTCTAGTCCATGACTAGGAAAACATAGTCAGTTAAAACTTGAAAAAATAAATTAATTAATTAACAACTCGGTAATCTAATCATTAGGGTTACCAGGACAGTAAGGAACTTGGGGGGAGGAAAAAGAATACAAAAATGGCTGCACTAGGAGTGTAAATTGGCCTGTAATTGGGCTCAATTTTGAACCAAAATGAGTCCAGGCAGGCCAAGCATAGGCACAATTGGGTTCAAAATTTATCAATTAGCCAACCCACTACTAGCTAGCTTGCACTCCTAGATGCCACACATCAGTTGTTTGATTTTCCAATTTGAATGATAAAGGCCAACAAAAACTCACCACCATCACAAATATGATGTTTCAGAATTAACCTCCATTCCACGAAATAGAAATCTTCCTTTCTCCTGGAGCCTTTCCCACTTCTTGAATAGTTTGATCCCCCCCTAGGATCTCACACCAGCTTTATGCCCTCTGTACGATGTTCTTCTTCCAGAAGTTTCAGGATTTTTGTCCCCTCTTCTATTTGAGTATCCTCCAACAGATCTTTCTTGAACAGAAGATCTAAAAGGTCTCTTCAACTCAATGTGGGGGTTCCTAATCATTCTCTCTCTACCCAAAACAGCACTCCTAGTGGCAGACTCATTTTCATCTTCATCTTCATCATCCTCATCCTCTTCATTGTCATCTGCATCATCATCATCACTAACATCCTCAGCCTCGGACCACGATGAGCCATAAGACTCTTCATGCTGTTCGTCCTCACTACCATCATCTCCCTTGGTAGCCCCCGTCTTCCAAGCTTGCTGGCGACTACCGTCCGATGTGCCAGATGACTGGTCCCTTCCCTTGTTCATAAGATGAATATACTGGTACCTCATACCCATCATCGGATGCTTCTCCACCAAGAGGTCCCTCTTGAAAGCCTCCCTGAGAACTACAGTGTGTGTCCTAATCTTATTTGAAAGGTAAAAAATACCCGGGTGGTTAAGCAAGGCCCTCTTAAACCTTGAACGCAGTCCTAGTTGCTCACCAAGGCAGAGAATGTGGTCTCTATCAGTTTTCTTCGAAACAAGGAGATGGAGGAGCTCATGCAATATAGCAACTGTCCATTTCTCTGCCTGATCACTCTTGGGTTGAAGATGCAGAGCATTCTCATAGGGTGAGATATAAGGCAGTTTCTGCCATTCATCGACCCACTTCTTCACCTTTTTCTCCATATCAAAACCTCTAGAGAATTGGAGGGGAAATGCAAGGGGCATCCCCTTCCTGAAAGTGGGGTCTGATTTGGCCATGGCCCTCTTTTCCATAGTGGAGACAGCAAGCTCATCTATCCAGCAAACCAGCTCTAATGCAAGCACTTCAGAACCAGGTGACGTATCAGATGTAACACTGGTGACTTGGAAGTAGTCCGGATAGTCGGGGACAAGAGTGCGGACATAATCGGGAGGGAGACCAAGATCCCATCTCAGGCGATCAATGACATGCAGGGGAAGCTTATTTACTCTGGTAAGCATGAGCAACTTGAGAAGCCGATCAGCAGCAGTTTGCCGGTGGTCTGGGTTATCATAGATTAACTGTTCATCTTGATCAAGGCTGAGGACTTCAGGAGTGAGGCGGACATGGGGAAGTACACCAGAACCACTAGGGCGGAACTCTTCAAAGACGAAAGGATAACGGCGGATGAATTCAATGGCTCGGTAAGGGAGGGAGAGGCGTTCTTTGTTCTCAGCAGCAACGGAGACAGGGAGGGACTTGGAGGGCTCAGACTTGATGAGGCTCTTGAGGGCAAGCATAGGCCTCAGGTGCTTCTCCTTCTCAACAGCATGGTCGAGCCCTCGTTCTCGAACCCATTTGATCTTTGCATCTACAAAGGTGCGGCAACTCTGCTGCTGCCACAGCCACTCTGGTCGGTTCCGTGCAAGGCACCGGAAGATCACCATGGCTTATGCTTGCATTAATCTGATCAGTTCCCTGTTTCCTACATGTATGAGCTCTGTTCAATATGCAACAGTTTTAGCCATAGTAAGTTCCATAAAATAAAAAATATGATACAGCATATGTTCAAATATTATTCAGTATAGAAAGTACAAAGACAAGGTAAAGATCAATCTGGACAATGTTCAACGCAAACATGTTCAGACCTTCAAAAAATTGGGAGCAACACACGCACGAAAACATTTAATCACCATCAAATCTTAGTAAAATGGAATGGATACATAGAGTGAATTTCAATATCAATAAGTACCAAGACAATTAATAATAACCAAATTACATTGAACTCAATTAAATTCAAGATAAAAGTAACAAGTATCAAGAGGTAGAGACCATCAACATGTATTTCAAGAGGGTGAGGAAATCAAATTCAATAACTGCTAAAAGCTTGATCACGATCAAGGCGCAGAGAAAATGCATATAGAAGTGGAAGACCATCACCAAGTACTTGAAGAATGTAAGGGAATCAAATTCAACAACTTCCATATAGGGTTAAACCTCGCCAAAGCATAAGAGATAATCAAATATCCCAATTCTATTACTTGGACGAACTCTCATTTATGAAAAGGGTTAAAAACAGAAGGGCAGGTACTGAGCACTACAAAAATAAATATGATTGTAATAAAGACTGATTCAGCAATGGGGAAAACACGGTTTGGGATACATTCAGGCATACCTCAATTTAGGAAATTTTACATACATAAATTCAGTTTATGCATATATACAAAATATAGACAACGTACATATATAATATGGAATAACCTTTTTTTTATCTGTGCTCTAAGTGATTAGACATGTAGAAAATTTTTCAGTGTCTTTGATTCGAGAGAGCCAACAGATTATACTAGTATATATTTACGTACAGAATTGAGGGATGAGGTTCCCTGTATGGCAGATTGGCAGCACAAAGAAGGAACCTTTGCGCAGGCACATAGTTCGCCACATTGGCATCTCAGATGAGGCTGAAATTCTGTGGATAGGTAGAACCAAAGCCCCCTACTCACATGTCAAGTTTCAGCCCAAGTACAGTTGGCCAAGTGGCAATAAAATGCACTAAAAAGTCCAGGACAAGCAAAAGGTTTGCATCTACAGATATGGGAAGGTATATGATGCAGGCTAGATTTGCATCAAGTGGAGAATGACTCTAGCAAGGTTGCAAAATTCTGGAAACCCATACCGATTTGCACTATTGGGAGATATATGGAGATCACCAGCCCTCCTATTATGAAATTGGAAAGTCTATCAAGGGCTTTAGACTGTGAAAATAGCAATACTTCAACCTTTTATATTTGAAAGGTAATCTTAGCTTGAACAGACGAGATGGAATGCAAGCAACAAAGATCTTTCCCCCATCCTAAGATTAGAGGGTGGAGCTCAGCATAGTGGTAACGTTGCTCCATTGAGAACAAGTAGTCGTGGGTTCAAGTTAAGAAACAGCCTCTCTGCAAAGCAAGGGTAAGCCTACGTACATTATGACCCTCAGATTTTGTAGTGGCAGGAGCCTCATGCACTAGGTATGCCACTCCCCCACCCCCCCTTTTATTTTTTTAAAGCCTAATATTGAAGAAGATCTTCATAGTATTATTTTCGGAAGGAGTTGAACTAATTAGAATATCATAATCAAGAAGCAGCCCCCCTTGGACGATGTTAAAGAGTTTCCCATTTAATTTAGTTTTTTATTTTTAGTATGTCTTTTGTGCCAAGGAAACTTAGTAAAGGTTGCCTGATTTAAATTTATTTTCTACACGAATTCTCAACCGTAAAATTTTTTAAGTTTTTATTGCTTCACCTCAGCCGTAGGTTAATAGCAATTAGGGTTTGGGAATAGGGTTTTGCTTTTCTATTTAAATGTAATGTTGAATCAAGGAATTTAATTTGCTTTGAGCATACACCCTATGTGTATAGACCTTGAAACCTAGAAGAGTGTGCCTTGACCATAGTAAGCAAAAACAGGCAGCAAAAAAACAGAGACTTGCGGTACTGGATTTAAACAAAGAAAAAGTCGAATGGTACGGTAAGAAAACGGGGAAGGCAAACGAATGGAAATGGACGGTATGGGTATTAAACGCATAGTTCTCAAAAAAGGGACTAAAAAAAGGCAATATACTCATAAATTGAGAGATTATTACCTATATACCTGCATCTAACATTCAAAACAGCTTCAACATCAAACATAAATGCATATATATATTCCACAACCCATTACAAGTTCCAAGATATTTCATTCAATATCATCCAAAATATTGCATCCAACGTCAATTCCAAATTAATACAACAAAGCTAACTTTAATAGATTTTTCATTCCAAGACATTCATTTTGCAGTCTTAATGGAGAAAAACCCACTTTTACTGTGTTCTAACTTCTTACTGTAAACAACAAAGCTAACTTGATTAAAAGAGATTTTTAGTCATTTTCAATTCATGTGTTTTGCAACCTGTAAAAAATCCAAATCTGAACTATTGTGAGAAACAAGAGAAAAATGATGAGAAAATGTGGTGTCTATCATTTTTTAATCTTTAACTCTGAAGACTCTGAACAACAGCAATAACAGAAACACAAATTCTTTAGGTGGCTCAGCAAGGTCAGTAAAACACTATCTTTTGTGTGAAACAGTTATTTTGCATGAAAAAAATCTTCTTTTCTCCTCTTTTTTTTTTCTGTTAGAGAAAAACTACAGCAATGCCACATCTAACATCAATGGTTTGAAGAGTAGATGATGTATGGTTCTTGTTGGAGTGGATGCAACAAATATGGTAGAAGAAGACTCGCCATCTCAGAAAGTTACCTACGCAGAAGATAAACAGAAGCAGCAAAGCCCTAAAATGGTGGAATATGAACGGGAACTGGCTACAACGTCGTCTCTGGCAGCCTGGCTAGAGTTCTTGATAGATTGTGACAAGACCCCCATGTCCCGGTCTTTTCTATTGGCAAGATCAATCGAGAGTTTGTACTTGAGCTGCGAGAAATCTTGGAGCTATCCAGAACCCAGAGCCGCTAGAGGATGGGAACGGGAGAAATGAAAGGGGCAGTCGAAACCCTGCACTCATATGAATGGGGTTTTAGGGGTTTTGGCTTTTAACCCTTAAGAAACGGATACGTGCTTAAAACGTACCATTTTCGTTTTTCTCCCGTATTATTCATAAGCATACGGTAAAACGTGTTTTAAATATTCGCACGCGAGAGCCAATATTTTTATTAAAAGTGTCTTTATTCTTTCGATCCGTAGAATATTGGCTGGTCCCTTCCGAGGATTATTGTCAACCTTCTCACCTAACTCAACGTTATTCCGATAAATGAAATGATTTGTTAATTTTTCATAAAATTGAAACGAGTTACAATTTAATAAGTTTTGCGAACTATCTAAAAATGGCTAAATTGAAACAATACTTAAACTACCATCTATTGCAGACTTCAAGCTTATTTGTGGAATTAAGCAACTCGTGGTCAAACAACCAACCCTCTTCGTAGCCATTTACAAACAAAAAAATTTGAAGTTGCTATTTACAAAGGTAGAAATGGATTCTGAAATATTTGTTTAATTGATAGATTTTTGTTTCAGGGTTTGACTAAAAAAAAATACTCATTCCACAGGAAAACTTAAAAAACAGAGACCAATGAAGTCTCACATGTGATATTAGAAAAATATTTTAAAACCATAATTGCCTATACAGTGTTGAAAACTATTTTCCATTGAGTATATTCCCATCAGTTCCATTCTACGTTCTTTAGCAATGGTATACTTAAGAAGGTAGTAAAAATGACCATAAAAAAAAAGTTTAGGCTTTATAGGTCATCAGAGGTTTTAATGGGAAGACAACAATGTTTAAAAGAGTTCCGATGATGGAAGTTGCCAAGAACTCCACATTTCCTGTTAGTATTTAATTATGCCAACCATCACTTTTGTAAGAATAGAATCAGGTTTGACCAAGGTCTTTGATTTAATTCCCTCATATCTCATATCGTAATCAATAAAAAGTTTGGAAATCTAATATTTACATTATCCAACAAAAGGGAGAAGAAGAAGAAGAGAAGGATTTAGGTTTTTTGTATCGTTTTGGTCAATTGGGGCCGGTCGAATTTTCAAAATCAAAATTTAGACCATTTTCTCTAATCTTGTATTATCTACCATACACATGGTCGACGCCATGTGTCAGAATCGTAGGCAGCCTCCACCGGAAAAAAACACAGCAGAGGAGCTCGATCCAGCTTTCAATGAGGCTGCATTAGTATATGACTGAATTTGGTATTGAAACTTGACTTGTAACCCATCCTCATGCCATCACATGGGATCTTGAACAATTAGAATTACTACAATATTCCACATCTACCGCCATTAAACATATTAAATTAGTTAGATGCGATAGGGGGATGAAAGGCAAGAACGAGCAACAATGAAGCATTTTGGGACATTCTCACACGTTTGTATCTCTAGGATGCAACTTAGGTCTTAAATCATAGTTTAAATAATCATTTAATTTTTATTATGTTGAATCGACAAAACTCAATGACCAACAATGATGTATGGAGCTGAACATTAGACAGTGAAAAAACAACATTTAAACAAACTAAATATAACCGAAATGAGGATGTTTGAAATGAATGTGTAGTAAAGTTAGAAAAGATAAAACAATGAATGAACAAATTATAGAAAATCTAAGAGTAGCTCCAATACAAGATAAATTGAAATAAAGTCTTTTGAGGTGGCATGGACTTGTGGAAATGAGACCTTCGAATGCACCAATGGCAATAAGCATAAGTTTTACCAAAAAAAAAAAATATATAAATGGTGATTCAGATTCAAGAAGCTAAAAGAACAATAAAAAAAGAGCAAAGAAGAAAGACATGCATATTGCATAGCTTGACAATAACCTCTCATGCAATAGTGGGAGTCTTGCTCGTTGAGATGCTCATGTGAGGAACTGTACACTGGTAGTATGCCAATATTTCTTCACATAATAATAATATATAAACAAATAAAAGAAAAAATAAATGAGCTTTGTGTCACTGGCTTTTATAATAAGGTTAAAATTTCTCACATGGATATTGTTTTTACCTTTTATAGATGGTTTAACTAAAACTGTGACCATTTCAAACGACAAGGATGATTAATGATGAACAAACATTCTTTTACATTTCTAAATTTAACACCCATAATGTATAAAGTTTCTACTTGTTTCATTACAAACTTGTTCCCACTATTTTCTCATAGTCTAAAAGCAATGAAGGAAAAAATGAAGAGAATGAAGAAGCCAATGTTTTCTTATGAAAATAAATAACTTTTTTTTAACATATAAATAAACCCTTCTCCTCAATTATTGAATTTTCTCATTTTTGTTTTTGTTTTTGTTTTTTGTTTTTTGTTTTTTGTTTTTTTGTTTTTTGTTTTTTTTGTTTTTTTCCTTTTTTCCTTTTGTTTTTTTTTTGTTTTTTTTTTTTTTTAATCAATCCCTTCCTGTATGGGGAGGGGTTAAGAAACCATGTCTTTGCTTGTCAAAGTCCGAAGCCTGATTTTTCAATCTTAAAAAACATTTGAACCTCATTTAAAAAAATAAAATATAAATATAAAACCTAATTTTTGAATTTTCTCTAAATCCTTTGAAATCGACTATATACTACAGAGACCAACATAGGAGAGAGATTGATTTCACCAAAATTGTCCTTAAATACAACAACCAATTATCCTTTGATTTTTTTTTTTTTTTTTGGTCGAGTCTTTTTAATTTTGCATGATAATAAAATTGAATGATCCAAATATTTTTTTAAAAAAGAACTATGTCAGTTTGATATAGACAACATTAGCATGCAGGAACATCTTCAATGCACGGGGGTAGGAAGATAACATTATCTTTTCGCACCTACCTATGTATGGGTATTCATACGAGGTAAATAGACACCGTAATCTTTTCACACATGTCTATGTCAACACCAAAACTGACAGAGTTGTTTCTCCCATATTTTTTGTAAGATTCATTGAACAAAATCCAAAGCAAAGTCCTCATAGTTTTTTTTTTTTGATAGAAGTTCTCATAGATTTATGAACTATAAAAATTTACATCAACTATTTCTATCTCCAATGAAATAAATTGCGTATTCACATAAAAAATCAAAATTATATATCTAGTGTTTCATTTGATAGTCCTTATACACCTGGTGATTCCGGCTAAATTAGAAACATCTAAGGCTAATTCCATTGCCAATCCTACTTATTCAAAGATGTTTCTAATTCAGCCGGAATCAACCTGAACCCTAGAAACCCTTAATCGATCGGTGGACTCAAATCGTAAAAAATTTGACTTGAATGATTCGACTGATCCGATTCAGATTTTTTAAATGGTAAAAAAAAAAAAAAATAATAATAATAATAATAATTCACTGTGGTCATTAATCATGGCACCTTATTTTACTAAAACACCCTTGACAATCCACTTTATTTTATCGAACTGCCCTTATTCACTTCAAACTGTTAAAATGAATTAAATAATTAATAAACTAACAAACCGGTATCTCCAACAATCCTCAGCTTTTTGACTTGTGAGTCTTGTGAGAGACGATAGAGGGGGCGTGAGATACCGAAAGAAGGAAAAATCAGTAAATCACTCCCATACAGCCCCAGAGCGACGGGGAACTCTGTAGGCTCTTGCAGTCGCAGCCGAGGAAGGTCGGCAATGGCCGCCGCATCCGCAGGAAAATCTCGAACCATTTCTTCGTCTTCTTCGTCTCCTCCCATGCCCTTCCATTTCTCTCCTGATCCTCCGCCAAAAATACGGCTTTCACCAGACCAGTTAAGGTACTGCTCTGAAGCTCTCTCTCATCTCAAGGAGAAGCGCCGGATGCCGGAAAAGATTTGTCAGGAGTTCGAGCTCTTGCAGGTACGGTTAAAACCATATGGGTTTCACCATGTAATCTTCTCTTGCCGTTCTAAAATTTTTGATGCAGCACCGGTAATCGCAGTGTCTTTTGAAGTCGGTGTGGTAATCCAGACGCATTTGTCTCCCAATTGGTGTTTAAGTGCTTAACCCATTCATATTGGAAATATGATCAATCCTCTACGTGTTTCGTTCTTTAAGAAATAAGAGCCATGCCTTTACTCTTTACCAATGCACACTTTTTTATGGTCTTGGCTGTAGATATGTGACAGTTAACCGTATGTCTGTTTTTGTTTTATGTGGAACTTGGGCATTTAGCTGTGTGGTTGGTTTTACTGATTATGCTTCGATTATGTGAAGGAGCAATACATAAGTAGTCGATTGATGATTGTGCAATAGGTGAGGGTGAATAGAAATTTAACCTGTCAAAAGCTCCCATCCAACAACCTCCTAAAGAAACAATATTTTTTGGGGATCAATAAATTAATTTGATCAGAAAGCAAAAAAATAAAAATGATACACAAATTTTAATGTTACAACAACAGAAACAATAGGCTGGAGAGGGGGGGGGGGGATGTTGAAGTGTCCAGCCCAAAAGCAGAGAAGCCCAACAGTGTATGAAGGCATCCAAGGTTCCAGAGTTTTCTAATGTGGGATAATTCTCAATACTCCCCATCCTGTTTGGTTATGGCTGGTTGGTATGAATTGGCAATTATTTTCTTTTCTATTGTACCTCTGTGGAGGCTCTTTCAAGGTGGCTGATAAAACTGGTTTCAATTGCACAATCTTACTATGGTAAAAGCTAAGATATGTAGTTTGAGATTATCAAGCATCCTAGATCCTCCGGAGTAGAGATATGTGTAGTCAAAACCTGGCTTATTGGATCTAATATTCTAGAAGCATGTCAAAGAGAGCAGCAGTTGTTGGAAGAAAGGATAGAAAACCTACTAGATGCAAGAAAACCTAGGAGGAATTGTGGGGCTGAAATAGAACACCCAGTTACCCATCCAACAGATGGTGTATGTCTGGGCCTCTTGGGCTCGTGCTTGCTCAGGAGTTGCATTAAAGGACTTCTACTCTCATTAGGTTTCTAGCATTCAGATTCAAAACGGGAAGAGTGGTACATACCGATGAGAATTCCTCTGTTGTTTTGGCGAAACTATGGTGTTGAAGAACAACACAGAAAGAAATTACACAATGATGAAGAAGGGTAACACAATGTAATGAAAAGTTGTTTAACAGAGGATACCAGACCTCGTCAACACTCTGGTGTTGGTGAAATTCCCATGTATGCCTCCCACTTGAACTCCTCATTAAAATAAAATAGAATTACACAATAACCGCTAAAGATCAGTTTCCAATAACTAGCCACGACTTCCTAGGACTAAAACCACATAGACAACAATAATTGCCCTACAACCACCACTCACTTACAAGACCCGACCTTACTCACTAGACTCCTAATAAACTTTCCAACATACTATTGAAGACGCAATGGCAAACTTCACATAATAACTCCTCCCTCCTAATTTAGGTCTTGTCCTCAAGACCATGATCTGGAAACTGCTGCTGCGTTGCCATTTGCCTCTAAGTCTTCCCATGTTGCTTCTATTGGTGACATACCTTGCCAGTTTATAATAATTTTCTTCCTCCATTTGTAAACTCTTTAAAAAAGGACGGCTTGAGGCCTTGTATGCAAGTCTCATCATCTTCACGTACAGCTGGAAGCTCGACTTGGATTTGAATGTCTTCACCCACCTTCTTCTTCAACTGGGATACATGGAAAACCGGAGTGGATGCCTGCTCCCTTAGGCAAGTCCAACTCATATGCTATAGCCCCTATTTATATGACAATCAAATAGGGTCCATAGTACTGGGGAGTAATTTCAGATTTCTTTTGAGGGCAAGCATTGCTTGTCGGTATGGCTGAAGCTTGAGATAAACCCAATCTCCAACTTCAATTTCTCTCTCGGTGATGGCATTCGTATACTTTCTTCTGGTAGTGTGGGTAATGGTAAGCTTTGACACATAGTGGCCTACTGTCTGACATCAAAGGAATTTTGTGGTCATGAGTACATGGAGGTGGCACACTTCTTGCCCTCTCGAACATGTCCCAAACTTCCAATATTTGTTGTAGACGGACGGACAGATTGGGCCTTAACCATGGGCTTAGCAGTGGAAGTTACCATCGAATATAGTTGGAACAACATTCCCTGTCTATTTCTTCTTGCTCCTCAGAGAAACTTGGGGTCCTCAATAAGCTTATCTTTAGGGCCCCACCATTCGCTTAAGAGTTATTAGTTCCTTCTTGTTTACCTTGAACTCATCAACAACCTTGCAAAATCCCACACATTTGGACCAATTGTATGTTACCACTAGGCTCCCAAAACTTATTAACCTTCCGAGGATAATAAATAGTAAGTGGGACTCCTTGTACAACCAGCTTCACATTTGAGCACTTACCCAGCTAGGAATTTTTTCTCGGGACTCCACTACCACTTCAAATGGATCCCCCCCCCCCGATTGGATGTAATTCCTATTGGTGTATGATGTCTTGTATTCCGTCGCAGTTTAATCTAGGAAGTACTGGTGCAACACCTAGACAGGAAGGACGGTGGTCCCGCTAGCCGGTTAGCGGGCCGTGGGGGTTGCAAGGGGGGCAGGAGGCCCCCCCTGCATAGCAGGGGTGTAGGGGGGCGCAGCCCCCTGCTCGAATTTTTTATTTGAGGGTAATTGTGTACTTTCTGGATTAAGGTTTTTTTCGCTATATATTTGTAGCGAGGGTTTCTTTCTCTATAATGCAAGTAATACTGAGAGGTGTAAGGACGAGCGCTGTAACCCTATTCTCCATTGATAGTGAAGCAGGATCTCATCTCACCGGGGATGTAGGCAACCTTGCCGAACCTCGTAAAATCCGTGTGCATTGTTTGTTTTGTTTTTCCATTATCTTCTGCATCGTTTTAGGGTTGCGTTTCTATAAATTGGTATCAGAGCTCTAGGTTTCCGTTTTCTAGGGTTTACTATCACGATGGCAGGGAAGGGATCAAATATCAAATATGATATCGAGAGGTTTAATGGGAAGAACAATTTCACCCTCTGGCGTCAAAGGATGAAGGATCTTCTGATACAGCAGGGTCTGGCGAAAACGTTGTTGGGGAAGTCGAAGAAACCTGCAAAAATTACTGATGAAGATTGAAAAGAGATGGAGGAAAAGGCGGTAAGTGCTATTCAATTAAATCTTTCTGATGATGCTCTACAATATGTTGTGGGTATCGAATTTGCACCACAGTTATGGGCAAAACTTGAAAGCATCTACATGACGAAGTCCTTAACGAACAAGTTGTTCGTGAAGAAGCAATTGTATTCTCTACAGATGGAGGAAGGTAAGGATCTATTAGAGCATCTTAACATGTTCAATCAGATCGTAAGTAAACTTGCAAACCTGGAGGTTAAGATCGAGGATGAAGACAAGGCGTTACTATTGCTGTCATCGCTCCCAGAATCATATGATCACCTAGTAACGATTCTCTGTACGGAAAGGAGACCCTTGAGATGGATGAAGTCGCAGCTGCCCTCATGTCCAATGATACAAGGAAGAATGCCAGTAGTACGAAATCTCAAGGAGAAGGTCTTTTTGGAGGTGATAAGGAGCAAGAAAGAGGGAGATCAAATCAGAAGGGATCTGGGAAGAGTCGATCGAAATCAAAAGGGGTAAAGACAAAGGTCTCTTGTTACTATTGCAAGAAGGAAGGTCATCTGAAGAGAGAGTGCTTGAAGAGGAAGGCGGACTTAAAGAAGAAAGGCGTAGATAAGGCATCTGAGGAAGCTAGCGTGGCTGACAGTTCAGATGGAGATGATGGAGATGTACTCTTTATATCATCAGGTAAGAATCAACCTTCTGATTCTTGGATTTTAGATTCTGGATGTTCATATCACATGTGTCCACATAAGGATTGGTTTGATACATATCAACCATATAATGGTGGGTCTGTCCTAATATGCAAGACCATTGGGATAGGCACTATCAAAATCAAGATGTTTGATGGGATAGTAAGAACCTTAGCAGATGTGAGACATGTACCAGAATTAAGGAAAAACTTAATATCTTTGGGGGCACTTGACTCAAATGGCTACAAGTACATAGCAGAAAGTGGAGTTCTCAAAGTTATTAAGGGTGTAATGGTTGTCATGAAGGGACAGCTAGCAAGAAACCTATACAGACTCATAGGGAGCACAGTTATAGGTGGAGCATCTGTGACTATAGATGCAGTATTTGATACAGAT
>NW_024870507.1:284157-300904 GCF_013358625.1 Macadamia integrifolia | reverse complement strand
ACATATTTTTATCAATTATTGAATGTAATAAATTGTCATACATTTTTTAAATTGTTGATACTTTAATAAAATATATAATTTTTTTTTTAAATTTAAGACAATTAAAGATCATTTAAGGTTTATTAGCACATTATCCCATCTAAGGTCCAATTATAACCTGATTAGGAAAAACTCAATTAAAGCTTGAAACCTAATCGATACCGACCAAGATCGACTTATTTTTTAAATAGGTGACTCATGATATAAAAATATAAACTTACTAAACTCAACTAAACCCGACCAAAACCGACCTATCCCAACCAATTGACAACCCGACTTGTAGCGGATCCAAACTCATTAACAAACACATTTTCAATTATAAAAACAGGCAGGCAAAGAAAAACACATTTTTCTACGCAAAAAAAATAAATAATAAAAAGAAACACACATTTTCATTCATTTATGTGGATATAAAGTACCAAAGACTTTATTTCCCCACAAAGAGTTAACAAACACCTTTACACTCATTTATGAGGTCATAAAGTAAGACTTTTTTCCCCAAAAGCGACAAGACTTTTGTTTTTTCTGCATATAGAGTTAACAAACGCCATTTCACTAATTTATGAGGGATATTAAGTAAATGGAGTGGGTATCACGTTATGAGTCTTTTCTCCACATGTAGAGAGAGCATCTTTTCTCCTTCGGTAAGACAGATGGAGAGAGTTAACAACACGTGGGTATTACGTACAATACTTTTTTTTCCCAGCTGTTGATAGAGAGATAGAGAGATAGAGATAAACACAAAACCAATGGGAGCTAGAGAGAGAAAGTCAAGACTTTTTCGCTACTAATTGAGAGAGAGAGATGACAAAGTGAAAGAGAAGACTACTTTTTTCGTCCTTCTGAGAGAGAGAGAGAGAGAGAGAGAGGGGGATAAAAATCCTCTATTGTTCTGATCTTCTGTTGTTCCATGTTTTGCTAGGTGCAGCGAGCGACACGTGGATGATGCATCACCAACGGTCAGGATTAAGAGGGTTGGTTGAGGTTACCAAAACCGGTTTTCAACTGTGGATGATTCGAACCGGTTCACCCAAACAGTAAGGTTTAGAATAAGTTTTGAAATTTGAATTTCAAAACATGTAAAAGTTGGAACTCCCTCGTTGATGTGCATCTCTCTCTCTCAACCCTCTCGCTGCATCTCTCTTGCTCACAAGTGAAAACTACCATTTGTTAAGCAGGGCAGTATCGATCAAAATGTCAGGAGTTAATCCATTCTTAACCATTTGAGAATGCATCTGCTTGCCAAGCTCTAAGCATGAAGGAAATGACAGTGACCGTATCAAACCAAGATAAACTGACTGGTTAACGTTATTTCCAGTTGAATTCATCTCCGAAACCAACCTGACAGCTTTAGAAAACATCCTTTTCTGTGCATAAGCAGACACCATAAGACCCCAAGAAATCGAATCCTTCATGGGCATTTCATCGAACAATTTCTGAACATCTGCAAAACTCCCACAATCACAGTACATCTTCAGAAGGCAATTAACAAGAAACGTAAGTGGGCTCGGAAACACTCGGCGCAGATGCTCATGAATCAATCTTCCATCCGACAGAGATTTCATTTTCCCACATGTATACAAGAGACATTCATAGGAATAATCAGTAACAGATAAACCCGCAACATCCATTTCGATTAGAAACTTGTGAGATTCATTCAAATTTCCTTGTTGCATTAGCCTGCTCCAACCTTTACTTTAAACAAAACAATGAGATGCCATTTCAGCATGTTCTGCTGCATAATTTTTTCTTGAAAAATTATAATATAATCCACTGATCTAGCTTCATTCTGAAAAATCCATTACACGATGCACTAAGAAGGAGAAGAAGAAGAAGAAGAAGAAGAAGAGAAGAGAAGGAAACGGATTTTAAGGGAAAGAGAGGTGATCACGGGTTGGGTTGGCTCAGCCCATCTCTCGGTCTGGTTCACAAGGAGAAAACCGGTTTTGGTAACCTCAACCAACCCTCTTAATCCTGACCGTTGGTGATGCATCATCCACGTGTCGCTCGCTGCACCTAGCAAAACATGGAACAACAGAAGATCAGAACAATAGAGGATTTTTATCCGAGAGAGAGAGTGCGTCAGGTCCTCGTACGATCTAAAGTCTCAGCGTGTGCGTCTCAATTAATCGGGTGGATTGAATTTTTCTGTGGCGTAGTTGGCGTTTAAATTAATCGGGTGTGTTTCAATTAATCGGGTGCACTGAACTGTACAGAATAGGAATCGTAGAGGATCTGAATCCTATAACAACCTATAATTTTGTCCCATTATTCCTGGAACAGTGGAACTAGAAAATCCAACTCTATTCTTCTACGGTTCTAGCCAAAATATCCAGACCAAACCAACCTACTCTATTCACTTCCAAAGTTTCAAATAAAAGGGTGTCTGTTTCCATCCAAATCAGATGATGGATCAGACCAAAATGACCGGTTTGGTCCAAAACAAATCCAATTAATTAAACCCTCATCACTCATCAATTTGTTTTCCTTATTACTTTTATTTTTATGAAATTGGATAGTAGAGCTGAACTTAATGTTACACTTTTGAGTGGTGATGAGATAAAAATAAAAGATCACCCTTGGCCTTGGGACCATATCATATTAATGAGAAGGGCATTTAGATAACTTTCACTACGTTGTGGGTAGGTGGTTTGATATGTCTCCATAGGGATCCAACTGTTCTACACTTTCTATAGTTGTTGCTATCATTTGTTTGCCATGTGGCAAATCTAGTGGGTATGGATATTGGGATGTCAATGAGTAGGGCTTGGTTAGTTTTAGTCGGTTTGTATCAATTTAAGATCTTGCTTTGTTATCAATCGTCGTTAGATCTATTTATAGGTTGTCTAGATGGTTAAGCATTACCGATCCATAGTTGGATATATTGCCAATGTGTTAATTTATTAAATGGGTTATAACCTGGATAAATAGATTAATCGGATTATAAACAGTACGTTGACAATGTCGATAGTCTCAATAGGGCTACTACTAAACACCGTTATTGACCGGTTAGTAATTGGGATATGCCCAACACCAGGCCATTTGACACCCTTAAGTGGACCCATTTTATATATTAAATTTCAAAAAAACAAAAATTTAGGTTTTTACAGTATTTAGGTTGCGAGTCCCTTGGGCGAGTGCCCAATTGCTATCAGCCGCAGCAGGCTTACCGTTCACTAGAGGCAATTTGAACCCACGAATTGGATACCCAATTTTGAAGAGAAAGAGAGGTGAAAATGAGTGGGCCCAGAGCGGTTTGATGGTTTTGGTAATCGTGGTGCGATCTAAAATGGAAAGTAGAAAGGGCGGAAAGAAAGGAAAGGATTTTTCAATTTACATTGGGATTTGGGAAGAAAGTATAACAGCGCATAATTTGTGGTCGAGAAGCCCTTCCCCCCAAAGGAGATAGCAACAGAGTCGAGGCGTAGGACTGGAAATTTATGCTTGTTTTTTTCTGGTGCATGAAGTGTTCTAAATTTTGGAGGCGGCTCCCTTTCACCCTGAATGAAGAATCCCTTGTCGGAGGGACAGCGTGAAGGGTTGATGGGTGGGTGAACCCCACCTAGCTAGGGTATAACCTTTAAAAGCTAACAATTAAACAAAGGGTGTCCAACTCTTTATAAGGCTTCATGTCCGATGTGGTTTTTGGAATTCTAACAAAAGCAACTATGATGCATAGAAATATCTAGACTGAGTTTTCCCACACCCAAGATGAATGGGAATCCATTCCATGGGCAGCCCAGGCGCACGAAGGGAGTGTGGGGGTTATTTTGGGAAGATCCTAAAACCTATGATGGGTTTGTGGGCCTCAAGATGGGGTGGTGAACATGTCAATTTTCTTGGACAACCATAGATGGTGGCATGGTAATTGGTAGTAACGAAGTTGTTGCCCCATTACTAATCGCATAGATAGGAGTTGAATGAGAACCATTCAAATTTCACTGAAATCAGAGAAGAGTCCTAAACACTCCCATGTGAATAGCCTCAAGGAAATAAGAAGTGTCGAATTCAAAACCACACGCTTCTTGAGACGAAGGTCCCTTGCCAACTCGATTACCCCTTGGGTTTTGACTATGAGGACCTTCATGTTGCTAAATAATTTAGATCTATTACCATAGAAAGCCAAATTAGCTAGAAAATCAACATAACTCACATGTCAAATTCCTATTATACCCTCAATCAAGGTCAACATCACTTACATGTGGAATTCCAATTATACCCTCAATCAAAAGAAAAATCAACGTCACTCACATGTGAAAATTCCTACTATGCCCTCAATCAAAATCAACATCTATACGTCACTTTGTAACTGTTAGTGGTCGGTTGATCACTTTCTACAATAAAAAATAGGGAAATTTACTGCGCCACCCCCTGGAGAATGCCACAATTATAAGATCACCCCCTCTGTTTCACCAAATTATACTCAGACCCCCTACCGTCAGTCACTGTTAAATGAAGAGTTAAAATGACTGTTATACCCTATTCACACTCATGTTTTATGATCGAGAATGCCAACATAGAAGCCATCTTCGCGGTGTGCTCACTGTCACTGTCTGGAAGCTGCCTCCGCTGGAACCCAAGAAGCCCAAGACCATCAAGGTCAAGATCGGCTGAGGCTTTTCATGTATTGAGCTTTTATGTTAACAACCCTCGTCTTCCCGCATGATAGGACTCAAGGTTGTGACGAGTAACAGGGGAGACGGAATAAATGTTAGCAGAGGGATTGGGTTTTAGGGTAAAAATATTTGTGTGAGCTTTCTTTTTCTTGTTTTTGGGTTTCTGAACTAGTTTGGAGAATTTGGGATCTATGGTCATCTTGCGATGATGAAGATGACAGCCTTGTTATAGTTAATATTGAATGAGAATGTATTTAGCCTTAAAATTATGTAGACTTTGTTTTTTGGAAATGATCTGTCAATCAACAAGTAACAAATTCATCCCAATTGGTAAAATGCAGAATTGTTTTCAGAGTAATTTGAATAAAAATTGCTTAAATGGAGTTCATTTATGCGTTGTTTTTACATTCCCAATCTCTGCCATTCCTCTCTGTTTTCTTATTTTGCCCCTTTTACTTTAGTCTTTCTTTCTCTTCTGTTTCTTTTCTTTGCTATCTAGGTAGATCATGAAGCCCAGATCCTAGGGAGCATTCTCTTCTTTTAACAAATCATTGAAAAACTTCCTATTCTTTTTGGGTTTTCACAGCCCTTTCAAAAGATCATACATTCTCCATTAGTCTATATTCAGAGGTCCACTGGGAAATACTTATATAATTTTGCCATTGGTGAAGAAACTGTGTGTGATGAAATGCATCGACTTGGAGATATAAGAAATAAAGTTGATGTTTTTGTTGGAAAGCTTCAAAGTTCATCCATGCTATAATGCATGATGTGATGTAGGGGTGTCAAAACCTAGCTCGAACCGATAAAACCGATTAAAATCGATCGATAAAACCCGAATTAAACCAAACCGATCCTTATTGGATTGGTTTTGGACTTAGGTACGTTGGATTGACTGAAAACCGGTCCAAACCGAACCGATCAATAACCAAATCGAATGAAATGGATAAAGAGATAAATGATTATGAGATTATAAATTGGTGAATTGACCATCCATTTTGTCCAATATGAGTGAGAAAATTTTTTATTGTAAGGGGAATTATTACAAACAATTGAATATTAGGTTATGAAAAGATAAATTGACTTGTAAATTATATAATAATACTTCCATTGATTTCTTTGTTCACTATAGAAACTAGTTGGATAATTAAATGAATGATTGGATAATAGGGTTCATTTTGTGATTTCAATATTAGTTATCTTCTTAATAATTTGTTATCCATTGGTTTCAATATTAGTTATCTTTCCCTTACAAAGATAAACCATGATTTAATCATAAGTTTAAATTGTGTTTTTTGTCAAATCTTGTCACTATAAGTTATGGATGTAAGATTCATTATGGTTCAAGCCCAATAATAAACCGATCTAAACCGGTATTAACCCGATATTACAAAATCGAATTAACTAAAACCAAATCGGACCAAATTTGAAACCGACCGAAAACTGAAGTTCCTTAATGGATTGGTTTTGGTCTCTCTCATTCCTAGGCCGAAACCGATTCAACCCAATCGAAACCGAACCAAACCGTCCAATTGACACCCCTAATGTGATGCATGAATTAGGTATGTCTATCACATCTCCTACTACATTGAATAAGTACCAATACACCAAGAGCACATCGTCCTGGCACCCAACTGGAGCTGATCTGCGCAATTCTCAGCTCCAAGGATTTTCAAGGATAAGCCAAATCGGATCGTAGAAATCAAACTGGTCAAACTGATTAAATGGATTGATTGAAACTAAAAACACACCAAATCCAAAAAACCCTCCAAGGCTGGCCTGAAAATCCATTTTCAACTTTGGATGAGAGAGAGAGAGAGAGAGAGAGAGAGAGAGATTTTGGCGAGGGCGAAGACTGGGAATGAGAGGATGACGAGGAACAAAATCAATTAAGAGTTGTTGCTGGTTGTCTCTTACGAGTGGATGCTGGTTATTGCAAGTTCCTGTTGGTCGTCTTGTCACCGTCCATCGCCGATGTTGATGCCGCTATCACTGTTGTTGTGATCTCCGATGGTCCAAATCTATTGATTTGGGAGAAAGGAAAATTAGGTCTCGATGTGGGGTCGATTAGGGAGAAAGATATAGTAACTTATTACATGGGTATTTTAGGTACTTCATATTTAATAAGGGTATTTTGGTATTTAAAATAAAATATAATTGTTGACATCAACATATATAGTATATTCTTTAACAGTGATTGAAGGTAGGGGGTTTGAGTATAATTTGGTGAAACAGAGAGGGTGATCTTATAATTGTAGCATTCTCCAGGGGGTGGTGCAGTAAATTTCCCTAAAAAATAACATCACTCAATCACTTAATCACTCATCCATGATTTCCCTCAATAAAAATCAACATGTACTCATATTTCAGTTATACACTTTTGACCTCCAAATCAACATCACTCATCACAAGTGGTTTTGTCACATGATCATTTTCCAAGATACCCTCAAATAAAATAAAAAAGTAATGAAAGATTCCATACGTTTTAATTACCTTTTAATGATTAAGATTTCTTTAACCCCAAGAGAAAGAAGAATGAGTGATGTTCCTGTAATCCTGAATCATGGTTAACTCTCACCGTCTCCCTTATCATAGTCGGATGGCTGTGATGAGGGATTTCTCCCCCAACATGGCATGGTCTTAGGTATCAGTAATGAATTGATACATATTATTGGTATCAGTTCATCTTAATTGTATTAGATGGTTTTACCTTCGAAAGATACTGATACTGTATCATAATTTGACAATTTTATCCATGTCTGTATTATGCTTTGATTTAATATTAGTTATGTATCATATCAGTATCGATTGATACCTAAGTATGTCAATTTGAAATCGAAACAAAATATCAAAACCGATATTGAGACAAATTAACCGAGGCAAAGCAAACCAAACTAATTCGGTTTACATATATGAGTATTTCCTTCGGTTCTGATTTCAGTTTAAAAACCTTCGGTTCAAATCGAAATCGAACCGAATTACCCGTTTAAGAGTTAAGTCAAAAACCCTAGTTGCAAATCAACACTATTTATTAGATCGCTTTGGGCTTTGAGGAAGCTGTGCCATAGTCCCACTCTTCTTCTTTCCCAAGTTTCCACCCATAAATCCCTAATCTCATCTTCTTGTCATATTTTTCTTTGCAACAAACATAGCTTTGAGTCTTCCTGAGTAACACAGCTCTTTTTCATTCCCCTCTCATTCACCTTTTAGTTGGATTTCAATGAATAAGTTCTGCGTGGAAGATCATCTCCTACAATTTCAGGGTAATTCGATCTCGTTCTATCAGCTGGACTTGACAGGTGTTATTGCTAGTATGATATCCAGAGTTTGAAGACAACCCATTCAACATATCTTAAATCAATTATTTCTGATTGAATTAAATAACTCCAATTCCGTTCTTTATTACATTATTCTATTATTTTTATTAGTTTTCAGAAAGAACCCAATCCAAGTTGTGGATCGGCTCTATCAGGAAAAAAAAAAAAAACTGTGGATACTTTGATCCATCACAATTCACAAAGCAAAGCAAAACTGTTTTTAAAGTGTAATACAAAACTGATTCCTAACCGAACCGATTTAATTTGAATTAAGTATCTAATTTCAGAACTGACTTGGTTCGTGATTTGGTTTTGATTCGTACCATTACTCTCTTGAACCGAATCAAAATCAAATCAAAAAACCAAAACCAAACCGATTGACATCCTTATAATGATACTTATACCAATAAACTAAAAGGCTAAAACCCTGAACATGGGTGAAGTGGAAGCTCAAAACCTTTTTTTTTTTTTTTTCCTGCTGGGCGGTAGAAGACCCTTTTTTGACTTAAATTTATAAAAACATCAACGTATATATGATGCAATGGGAGGAAGGTGCAGAGAAAGTCCAAGTTGCAAGTATCGTTTGCTTTATAAGGATTCAAATTCTTATAAAGACCTCAACCCTCTCCTGTTCTCCTTCTCCTTCTCCTTCTCCTTCTCCTTCTCCTTCTCCTTCTCATATTTCCTATCCAATACACAGCAATGGAGAGCAAAGGCGCTAAATCCAAGAAGAAAGAAGTACTCCTTCCCCCCAAAAGAGGGCAGATCAAAAAGAGAATATTTACTGGGTTGGTCAGGTCTGTCGTGACAGTACTACTAGCCCCTATAGTTAACTGCGTGGGACTGGGGAAGGGAAGAGATAAATTGGCAACTCCGGCGCATTAAGCTCCACCCATGCAACCTAACCTGCAACTGGCTACGCTTTAGATAGAAGTATAGAATCTCTCCCCTGTCTGAGACTTCCTCTGTTCCATGGCTTACTTATTTTCAATTTCTGGCTGTTGGTGTTGGTCTTCTTCTTCTTCTTTCTCTTCCTTACTGTTAAAAAGAGAGATCTCTACCTGTTTCTTCTTAATTACCTGCTTCTGCTGTCTTTTCTCCATAGTTATCGTACATAAAAGACAGGGAGAGCTATAAGTGGGATGCAGAGGCTCTCTGAATTTACTTCTTTCGGGAGTGGACTGTAGCCATAGCTGCTGCTTTTTGTGGTTGTTGAATGTAGGAATCGAAAGATGGGTTCTGTTCTGATATCTGAAATCTGGATGAATCTATTTGAGGATTCTCTCCTCAAATGAATTTGGGATTATTGTAAGTTGAATCTATCATTTTCTTTTGGGTCGGAAAGTTGTATTTTTCATCCATGGAAGCATATTTATAGAGTAATTGAGTCTCAGATTGGTGGGTTTTCGTGATTCTCCTTCTGATTATGTTAAGAGTTGTAATTATAGAGATGATGATGATGATGAACAAGAAGACTTTTATGTATGATTCACAAGGAATGTGAGGTATATGCTGAGTCCTAATCTAAGAATGCTTTGTTTGAATCATTAGATCAAGATATTAGTTTTGCTTAAGCAACTCAGCCTTGCCCTTGGGATTAGCATCATTTATGAATCATCGTTGATCATGAGTTGATGACCATAAGTCCATAAAACATGAATCTGAAAAGGTATTTTGATTCTTTTTATTTTACTAATGAAACAAAACCAACCAATTTCTTCAAATCAGTTGCTCCTTTCTCTAGCACTCGTAAATTTTGAAGGGGAAAAAAAATTGAAAAAATCAGATGATGAGAAGAGCATTCCTACATGATTAGATAGAAAGAAATAGACCACAATTGTCGATGGGCAGAAAAGAGACTTTCACCTCCATGACAAAAAGGAAAAGGAGCATCAGAAAAAGTAGAGAGAGAGAGAGAGAGAACCCAAATAATTTAGGTTTAATAGGAAACAATACTAAGATTGACGATAAGGAAAGAAGAAAGGAAATAATTAGCGGGAAATCAGGGATTATAAGGCATAGCAACTATCAATGAAAAGTTGGAAAGGAGCGGAAATATATATGAGAGAGAGAGACAACTAGAACTAGAACTGATGAGTACTAATAAATAAAGAGCGGTGCAGTTATTTCGCCCTCCATTGTGCCTGGACTCTGGACATGGGCACTACCATTTAGGTGTTTTTTTTTTCTATCTAATTATTAGAAGAAGGATAAGTATGCAACCGGTATTCCGTAAGCTAGTGGGCAGCACTATGGGGGCATATAATTTCAAAAAAGAAAGAGAGAGATACAATAGATGCTAATTTACGGATACAAGAAAACCTATATCTTAAGGGTACATGATTGGTTTACAGAGCTATGACCAGAGACCCTAATTTTCTCTTTTTTTTTTTTTTTAATGACCAACCAGAAATCTAACTAGAAATTGGAGACCATTATGTACTGGTTCAGTTCACCAGGATTTTTATTCTAGTCCTTATACTAAATCTTGCTTATTGTCCACAGGAGTAGCAGCTCATGAGCTTCTTCCATCTGCTTCATCCTCTTCAACTCATGATTTGTTGAAGACAAATTACTTGGTTTAGTTGGTGTTCTCTTTCGAAATTAATTGAACATACATCCTAAATCGGTTGTTTCAATTTTCGGAAGTTATCATAGAACTAAAGGCTATTCCATAACAGCACTCCATTTATGTGAAAACATGATGCCGAAACAAGGGCAATGGTAGAATATACGTCCTATTTGATCTATTAAACCGACATGTTCCCACTTGGGCGTGTCAATCCCAAGTCCGCACTAGTTGGACCGATCAACAATAATTATTAAGCGTGTCAGGCTTAGGCGCAGCTCGTTTATAAACATGTAGTACATGGTTAAGGGGTAAGATCGACGGGTCCTCAATTGGCTCGACCTGTTTACAAGCCAGACTTGGCCCCGACACATTAGCCAGACCATTTTTATATTTTTTTGTGTGTTTTTTTTTTCTTTTTCCATATAGAATAAGGTATATATTAATATTTTATCCATTTTTGAATGTAATTAAGTCTAATATCTTTTTCTAAATTGTTGATGATATAATAAAATATATTAAAACTTCTTAAATCTAAAAGAATTAAATATCGTTTAAGGATCTTTTGATACATTACCCCGTTTAAGGCCTAATCATAGTCCGATTTTAGGCTGACATGAGATCGACTCATTCTTTAAATAGGCAAGTCACGGTGCAAGGGTTTAGGCCCACCGGGCCCAACTAGGAGACTGACCCGGCCTCACCGATTGACACCCCTAGGTAATGGTAGAATAGACCTATGTAATTACACATTCCCCTTTTCTTTTGACGACTAATTAGTTCCTCTTCATCCACAAATTGATAGGAAATCAAGTAGTTTTTCTAGAAAATAATGATCTCACATAGTTTTTCTTTTAGAATTAACCAGAACCATTCTCGTACGTGTCTGATCCACACATGGGACCCCACTTAATCCTTTTTATGCAAGGTTGATGCGAATTAATGGTCAAACCGACAAAATACAATTAGTTTGAGAGACAGATAGACGAAGACACAGAGCTGACGATGAGAGAGAGAGAGAGTGAGAGAGAGAGAATGACACAAACCGTCTCTCTCTCCCCCTGGAATCTGAAAATCAATATCAGTCATCTGTCATCACTAGTGGCTGGGGTCACAACTGAAAATTCCAAATATAGTAACGGTATCAAACTGAAAGTAATGATAGTAGTTGTGACTAGGGGTGTCAATCGGTCGAGTTAGGTCGGTCTTGATCGGGTCTAATCAGGCTTGACGGTATGAAACCCTTGCATAGTGAATGTCTGTTTACTTAAACAGGCCTAGGTTTGGGGGCATAGTACGGTTTGTAATCGAACCGATTGGTGTTGAGCTTTAATCGGACTACGTTAAACTGGCTACAGACCTACTTAATTCTAAATGAGCTCTAAATCATTTTTTAAGTAGATTAAATGTTCATAAATTTTCCATTTGAACATAGTAAAGGTCACCCAAAACTCTCCATAGTTAATCATATATGAGATCATGATTGTTTCTTACAAAAAAAAAAGAAAAAAAAGAAGAAGAAGAAGAAGAAGAAGAAGAGAGATTATAACAAGTACCAAAGTGATTGTTTTTCACAAGAATTGTCTACCCTTCATTCACTCCCTATTAAAACATCTCAAAAAACCCTTTTTTTTTAATTTTATTTTATTACAAAGTTAGATGTAATACCGTGTTCAACATCATCTATCATAGATTTTTTATTACAAAGTCTTTACTATTATTTTGTATTAGTAGTGGTAACATAGGTATTTAGGCAGTTTTAAAGGGATCGGGTCGGTCAGGCTAAATGGCTCAGTTCAAATGGGCTTCTTAAACGAGTTGGGCCAGTTGGGATCCCAACGGGCTAGTAGCCTACACCGTAAACGCCCGTTTAATAAACATGTCAGGCTTTATTAAACGGGTCAGTTCAGGTCAGGCCTTAAGCGAGTCGGGCTCGATCGGGCCTATCGGTGCGGGCTTAGGATTGACACCCCTACTTGTGACTGTTAAAAACTTTTCCAACATGATGGTTTTAGTATTGATATCGTATCGTATCAAGTCATATTGTATTGATATCAGTTTAGATTCGATCTGATATTAATATTTGGCTGACCCAAATCAATTACCTGTATCATTTTAGGGTAAAAGAGTTAAAGAAAAAAAAAAAAATTAAGCAGGGCAAAAGTGACTGATACATCATGGATTTAATCCAATTCAGTTTGGTATCATATCAGTATCATCTGAGACCGATACTATTACCAATATCGATATCAATTCCTAAATCCTTAGATAGAAGAAGAAGGTTCACTAAGTCACTACAATTTGCAACGAACCCTATAAATGGGAGTTTAGGATCACCTGCAATTTGCAACGAACCCTCTAAATGGGAGTTTAGGATCACATACTCTGTTCCATGCTTAAGATTCAATTTCTGGTTTTGGTTTCATGTTCTTCTTCTGGCTTGCTTTTCTGCCTTTTACCTTCATAATACTTATAGGTGGGATGCAGAGGACTTTGAATTTGCTTCTTTCGGGGTATGAATTGTAGCTATAGCTACTTTTGTTATGTTGAAAGTAGCTATCGATAAATGGGGTAGGTTCTATGTAGAAACGCAACTCTAAAACGATACATAAGATAATGGAAAAATAAGAGCAAGATATGCACACAAATTTACGAGGTTCGATAAGATTACCTATGTTCTCGGTGAGATGAGATCCTTGTTCACTATCAATAGAGAATATGTTACAATATTAGTCCTCACACCTCTCAGTATTGCTTGCATTACAAAAAAAGAAATTCTCGCTACAAACATTCTGTCTGTCGAAGCGCCTACACCAGTTCTCCTTTGATTAAACTATGACGGAATACAAGTATTCCACATTCTCTCCACATCCCTCCTTTTCAGGATTTAACAGGTCCAGTAAAGGATGAAGTTTTACTAAATGGCCGGTGGCCGGTCGCCCTGGCCTTGCCCCCCAACCGAGTGTTGTGGTCAGCTTTGTTGAGAGGATTCCCCATGCTTAGAATTAATGGAGAATCCCAACTTTTGAATGACATCATCTCATGGAAACGTCACCAGAGCCAACTTTCTTGTAATGCCCATATCAAATGAGTAAGGTACATTGGCACTACGATCAATCTTCTTAGTGTCACATCTTAGTTCCCCATCAATTTTGAGTAGGGTTATCAATAAAATTATTTATATCTATGCATGATAAATTGATCCCAAATTGGATTGAATCCAGTGTACAATCAATAAAAAATCAAATCAAACCAAAATCAACCTAAACTAAACATTCCCTTATTGATTTAGTTTTGGATTTACCTATTTCCATACCGAAACGGATTCAACCTAACTGAGCCGACCGATTGACAGCTATACCTTCAACATCATTAGAACTTGCAGCTTCTTTCTGAAGAAGAAAACCAACACAAATGAATTGGTTTAGCTTGTTGTGATGGTGTCTGGTTGTTTAAAGAAAAAAGGGTCTCATAGAATCTATTCCTTGGCTATAATTTTTGGTCTTAAGTAAAGAAAGGGAAAGAACAAGTTAAAATCAGGAAGGTCAACAAAAAAACAAAAGAAAGACTTGGATGTAGGGGTGAAAGTTTGGCCCTCACAACCCGCATCCACACCCACCCTGAGCCCAAACAGGGTTTGGGCCAAGTTTTTGACCCTTAGGGGGGGTTAGGGTTGAAAAACCCAACCTTGGGTCAGGGTTGGGTTGGGTTAGGATTGAGGCCTCAACCCGGCCCGAAATTTAACCTTGCATTTTTATAATAGAAATTAGGGTTCCAATATGTATTTTAATTTTCTATAATTTTTTAATATATGAGACATGAATGGAAAAAACATGTCAATGAAGATTAATCCAACCATTATAGAAGCCAAGGTCAACCCAACCCATAGTTAGCAAATTCGGATTCGGGAATTATTCGGACGGAGAATTATTCGGAATAATTCGGACGATTAATTTAAGGATTCGGTCAAAAAAGCGGTCAAAAAATCTTATTGGGGTTTTAAAAAAAAAAATTTTGTTTTTTTATTTTTTATTTTTTATTTTTGATTTTTTTTTAAATAATGTTTAAATGGACCGAATAATTCGTTTTAATTCGGATTCGGTCCGAATTATTCGCGATTTATATTCATTTTGGAAAAAGTCGCGAATTTTAAAGAATTTTATTTTTAATTCGGATTCGGTCCGAATTTTTGATAAAATTCGGAAAAATTCGGTTCGGCCGAATAATTCGCGAATTATTCGGCCGAATTGATAACTATGACCCAACCCAGGCCAACCTGACCCAACCCAACCCAACCCAACCCAGCCCTAATAGGGTCAATTAGGGCCGAGTTGGGTTGGTATGAACCCGACAGGGTTGGGCATAAACATGAATCCGACAAATTGGATTGGGCCTGGGTTGAATTTTGAGGACCTAGGGTTAGGTTAGGGTTTTAAGAAACCCAGCCCAACCCGACCTAGTTTCACCCCTAGTTGGAGGTGAGATTAAATGATTAAAAGTCATCATCAGCTCATCCCTAATGATCCTCAAACAAGATCAACAAAGTACACGTCAGCCTTCATAGCTTCCAACATGAATATGCGATGGGAGAAGTTTCCTTGGAAAATTCACCAGCAACTTGCAACGAAGCCTTTAAATAGGAGTTTCTTCTTCATTCTCAAGGAACTCCTCTACCTGCTTCAAGTTCCATTTTCTTCTTCTTCTTCTTCTTCTTCTATTTTAATTCCTACCCAATTCACAACAATGGAGATTGAAGCTTCAAAATTCAAGAAGAAAGAAGAAGATCGCATTCCACCGAAGAGAAGGAAGTTCAAAAGAAGGATCTTTACTGGGTTGGTCAGCTCTATACTGACAGTAGCAGCCCCTAACTGCGTGGGACAGGGGAAGAGCAAAGATGTCAACCCAGTGCATTTAGTTCCTTCTCCTCTGCAACTTCACCTGCAAGTGCCTACGCTTCAGAGGATTATTCCTAGTCCCTACGAGTTACAAGCATACAGACAAAACCTATGAATAGATAGAACCTATTCTCCCCTTATCATTCTCTCTCCTGCCTCTCACCTGCTTTGTTCCATAACTTATTTTCAGTTTTTGGTGTTGGTCTTCCTCTTCTTCCTGCACTTAATTTTCTTTCTCTTCCATTCTATTAAAAAGAGAATCGATCCTTACCATTTCTTCTTACTTTCTTCTGCTGTCTTTCTTCCATAGTAGTCCTACAGAAGAGTTTGGGAGAGCTATTGTTGAGATGCAGGGGCCTCTGAATTTTCTTCGTTTGGGGTGAGTTATAACCATTGGTGCTTTTAGTTTTGTTGAGAGTAGGGGTATCGAAAGATGGGTTCTGTTCTGATCTCTGAATGAATCAATTCGTGGATTCTTTACCTCAAAATGAAATTTCATCAAGTGATAGATATAAACTTGGGATTATTGTAAGTTGAATCCATAATTTTTTTTTATGGGGGTTCGGAAACTTGTGTTTATCATCCATGTAAGCATATAGTAATTGAATCTTAGATTGGTGGGATTTAGTGATTCTCCTTTTGACTATGTTGAATTGTTATTACAAAGGGAGATGATGATGAGACTTGCATGCTCTTACATATAATTTTTTTTTTTTAATGAGTATTGGAAATGATACATGAACAATTTAGATCATGTCTTTTCTATTCAACATGGGAATTGCCAAATCAAGCACATTGGATGATCAGCAAATTGGAGCTCACATGGGTCGATGGCCCACAAGAAGATTTTACAATTTTTTTTTTTTTATTTTGACTTTATTTCTCTATCTAGACATACGACAAGTGGATTCTTTATCCGGTGTAATTGTCTAAGCTTTCCTTTTCATAACGGGTAAAAAACACCTACTCACAGCCCACCTTTGATATTTAAGAAGTAGGGAATTGATTACATTGGAGTAAATGTAAAAACACAACTCGAAAACAATGCAGAAAAGAATACGAAAACAAGAACAATCAATCCCACAATGCATACAGATTTACGAAATTTGATAAAATTGCCTACGTCCTCTGTCAGATAAGAGACAGACCCATTTAAGTAATCAATCTACCATGCGTTTCAAAACCTTTATCTGAGGGGACATGATGGCTTAGACTTAAGGTACAAAGCTATGACCATAGAGAACTTAATTTTCTTTTCTTTTCTTTTTTTTCTTTTTCTTTTTTTTTTTTTTTTTTTTTTTTTTTTTTTTT